>NC_071667.1:3316250-3617727 GCF_028554725.1 Zeugodacus cucurbitae
GTATGCCGTTTGCACAGTTTGTGGATAATTTGTAAAATTGTCAATGATGTGAAATGTTTGCTTATTTTATAAAAATATATAAATAATACATGTAATTCACATTTATATGTAAAAATCTTAAAACTGAATGTTCGGGATTATTGAGAAATCTTGGTTTTATAGTAATCGACATCTATGGGCTAGTGGTTATAGTATCTTTAGAAATATGTAACTTTAATCGTCCTACCATCCATTCGAGAACCGTCCATCAAAGCTATAATGTGAATGTAGAATACTTCAGTTAGTTAAATTCACAAGATAAATTTCACATTAATATTTGTTTACCGATAGCTAACTCAGCATCCCGTTCTTTAAAGAATCTCACAACTCCCAAATCATTGCCTCGAATCTCAGCGAATTTTACTTCGCCAACGTCACGGAATTTATCCCGCAAAGTTTGCCAAGTGCAACTTAATGGAATCTGAAATAACACAACACACATTAAATATGTTCCATCAATATAAAATCAAAACTCTCATTGCTTACATTCTTTATGATAATTGTATCCGACTTGCGCGGATTGTTGCTTGTATTGCCTGCATTACTGCCGCCACTGCCACCTCCACTATACATATCAATGTTACCGCCACCGCTGTAATCGTTGCCATCCATGGCACCACCGACACCACTGGCGTTACCACTGCTGGTGTTGTATGCGTTGAAGCCTCCACCAGAATTTCCACCACTGCCTGTATTGAAACCGGAAGATCCGAAACCGGAGCTATAGTTATTGCCGCCGGTGCTGTAGTTGTTGGATAAAGCTGCATTGCCCGAAGACATGGAATCCTCATTTCCGCCACCCGATGGACCCAAATTCAACCCCAGGTTGTTAAGAGACGTTGTAAGCAATGGATTGGAAAGTGCTGCGCCAAGTCCGCCAACTACATTCGATAATGCCGCCAAATTGGTTGTAGATAGGTTACCCAAATTTAGGCCCGCTGCATTGTTACCTAGAGACTTTGCTGCTGCCTGTACCACAGGAGCAACTGGAGATGGCTGGACTGTTTGACTGCTAAACATGCCGCCGTTTCCTCCACCGCCACTACCACCACCACCCATATTGGCTACCATATTTCCCAAGATATTGGATCCGGCTTGTGAAGACAACGATGCTTGATTTGGCTGATTCTGTTGCTGTTGAATAATGCTGGGTAAGTTGCGTGCCACATCCCTCAGTGGTTCACCATTTGGACCAAGTCCAATGCCAACTCCACCAAGACCTTCGGGTAATTTTAAACCCTCCCCTTTGTCGGGAATTCGATCTAAACGAACCGTCATGCGACGATCGAAAAGCATTTGACGATCCAGCATAGAAATAGCCTGTACAGCCTCCACTGGATGATCATACTCCACAACAGCAAAGCCACGGCTGTTACCCTCCTTGTCAACAGAAAGATCTACGCTCTGCACTTTGCCTGCCAGTTTAAAGACTTGTTTAAGTTTCTTAGTATCGACTTTATAGTCCAGCTGTGAAAAACCGAGTTGTATGAGGTTATTTTAAATAAACATCTATATGTGCTTAAGGAATAAAAATAAGTAAGAGTAATGCAAAACCATTCGAGACGCAGAGGTTGAAATTTGCCTACGCCGGAATTCCACTTTGTGTTCATATTTACGGACGAATGAATATAATAAACAAAATATCAGCAAATATCTGTGAAACGGAATGGAAGCCTAATATTTTACAAATGGAATGGATGAATATTCGATGATTTGTCCGCCTCCAGCATTGTTAAACAAGAAATAGTTAACGCATGCCCATTAAACTACAAACAATTGCGAAGAGTTATTGCAGTAGATATATGATATTAGAAAAATGACTAGACAATTGCCATATTTTAACAAGTAGACCACTAAAATATAATCCAAGAAAAGAGAGAATATTTAATCACGATTAAAAGTGATCTGACCAACCAAGTATTGAATGCAATGGTTTGCAAAGATTTCCTGAATGTATTAACAATATTACCACCTAATTAGTGAATTGCCGTAAGAACTACGGACACCTTTGGAACACGAAAGGTTTAATGGTATTCCTTCCGATTTGGTTTGCGAACGCTTTTAAAGACTTAATAGGCGCAAATAAAAATTATATCATATGAACTTTAAACCATGCCAGTTTCCAGGAATAAAAGGCTATCCACGTCTATTTAAAAGACCAGTAGGCTTACAACCCCAGATTACGAAACACGTCTTTTTTACATTTTCTTTTTCTTGATTACATAAAAATTGTATACTCACATTAGCAACAAAAACCTTATTATGCAAAGGTCCACTTATGCCCAGACTCTCCAAAAACGAAGCAGAAAGACCATACAAATTGTAATTCGATGAATTATTAAAATCATTCGACATCATGTTAAAATTATTACGCCCAGATCTAGAAAAAGAACACGTTATCGGAAGTCAGAGGTAAACACATCATCCAGAGAAACAAAGGTGAACGTCGACTACTAAAATCTCGTAAAGACACGTTGAAATGGTCGTTTTTACATAAATAATATACATCTTGGTTCCACCGAATGTTATAATTAAATTAATAAATATATCTCTTTTATCAATACTAAACTAACTTAATTAACCTCATGCATTGATACCGCATATATGTTATCTTGTATTTTCTATGCCAGCTTTCGAAATATGAAGTTCAAAATTAGAGATGCATATCGATATCATAAGAAAAATATTGTTATGAATATAAATATCTGAATTTACATATTGATTTAGAAATCTATACCATCACAAATAAATGGAACCCATCCTTGAAACAAGAATACACGACACCTTTCGATCCTTATCAATATTAACACTTATTCCATGTGGTTAAATTAACCAATGCTATCCAATTGTTTGCCATTAATTATAGATCTTTTGTGTGGATGCAGATATAACCGTCAGGTTGTAATATAAAGAACAACATTACAAAATATCAGCTACCCTATAGTTGATTTTCATTTTTGTTCAATTAAAAAGCAGAATATACCTTGGAACGTCTTAAATACCAGCAATATTTTCTAATGTATAAATTTATTTGTTAGATGATTTACCTGAATGCTACGAACATTTAAAATACATTAACATTCCCGTATTGTTGCAGAGAAGTTAGCCAAAAATTAAATATTAGACAAGAATTGGATCTCCCTATCATTAAACCCATTTGAGACTTATATAGAAGATATGACAGTGATTAATAGCTCTAAATATGCTCAAATCTCGAAAAACATTACCACAGACGCTAACGCTTAGACGTTTCCCAAAATAGTTTTACAAAAATTTGTCCACCAAACATCATAAAACCTTTTACAAGAGAACATAGAAATTTCACCAGTTTTATTAATGTACCTGTCATCGTCTCTTCGTGAGAATCCTCTATCTCGTTCACCCATTTCGATACCGGCGCCACCTCCTCCACTTCCTCGTACAGGTCCTCCTCCATCACGCACAATGCGCCCATACTGATCACGTTGTTCGCCATGATCTTCTTTGACAACTAATTCGCGCCCATTTATTTCATAGCGATTCATTTTTTCCAAAGCCTTCTCTACGTTATCTGGATCTTTGAATTCGACAATTCCACATCCACGAGCCTTCCCATTCTCATCATGAAACAATTCTACATATTCCACAGATCCAACAATGCGTCGGAATAAGTCTTTTAAATCTTGCCAGCGATAGTCGTATGGGATGTTTGATATATAAACGCGACAATTTCTGCGTTCTCGACTGCGATCACGGTTAACGTTGCTGCCAGAGTTGCTACTGCCACCTGCGCCTCCGCTACCAAGACCAGCAGCATCAGCATCTGAAAATCTGGATGCACGTGCTCCACGTACACGGCGATCCCGATCTTTCTCTCGACTGTCATTAGAGTTATCATTACCCTCGGTTTTCATTTTGATTACTATATTAATGATATTAAAAAATTATTAAATCAACTTTCTGCAAACTTTGCAAAATTTAAATACGGGAAATCTTTGCTCCTATAATTAACATCACTTTACTTACACAATTTGTGAATTTCACGTAATTTGCACTTTTTAAATGTTATTCAACTCTATGATGTATTATTCTGTTGGAACTATTTGTTTTATAGTTTTTTGCATAAAAATTGACTGTGTTTAAATGTTTCTCAAGAACAACGCCGACAGATAGAGAAAATGAAAAATGGCGGAATATTGAATGCTACCCGAAGTATTACAGTGTTGATAACCGTGAAAAGTATACTGTGAATGGTGTAAAGAACCTAAAAATTAAGGCTTATAAGCACTCATATCGGAGCGACTCAATAATGTTTAAGGTTCTGATTGAATCAGAACAATTGTCATATAATGTAAAATTAATTTATGGACTAATACTACTAACTAATGATACTGAGTTCTATAGGTAATAATCTGAAATTTTTTATTTAAATTGTGTAATGTTGTAAATTAAATAGGTGGTTATTGTGAATTCATAAGTCATATTAAACCATAAATGTAAAACAGCTGTTTTGTCGGAATTGCTTCATGCATTAATAATACTTTTAAGAGGAAAATGAGTTCGGTTTTAAAAATATTGAATGCGGCAAAAACTGTAAAATTCGTTTGTACGAGTATCTCAAATAAATGTGTGACTCCTTTATTATTGAACAGGTAAAATAATTCTTGAATTGTCATTTATAAAATAATTTCATTTACATAACCTGATTCTTGTAATCGCAGAATACAATGCCAGCAACAACAAATATATCAGAATGCTCCTTTGGTTGATTTGAGTGCGCGATCATTCCATTGTACCAGTCCATGCCGAGATCTGATGGAATTTTTTGATGATCCCAAAAACTGGTCAGAAAATGAAGTGAAAGTTGGTCGAGCGTGGAAGCTGGAAGAATTGCGTATAAAATCAAATAAAGAGTTGCACCAATTGTGGTATGTTCTACTTAAAGAGCGAAACATGCTGTTAACAATGGAACACGAATGCAATGATAAAATGGAATTATTTCCTAGTCCAGAGCGTGTAGATAAGGTGCGTTCAGATTTCTGCTTATTCTTCTTAAATTAAAAACTACTACATAAATAGGTTAAAATATCAATGGACAACTTGGAAACGGTTGTGCGTGAGAGAAATAAAGCATACCATCTCCTGGAAACCGGTGAAACTGGAGAGCGACCCACTCGTCTAGTACACAATGCACTTGGTTTAAGGCATCTATATAGGTAATTCCCTTTAATTTGCTTGATTTTTTATCACTTTAACTAAACTATTAATTTAGATCTTGCGAACATGTGTTGCCCCCACATATGAACACAAAATGGATAAAATCGCGTAGTATTGGTTACGGAGGGCGAGCAGTCCGAAAATTCCTGTTATTATATCGCGAAAAGTTGTACAATATAAAACGAAAGGCTAAGAAGTACGTTTCGAATTGTATATCATTGTGTTATGTTTTCTAAAATATTTATTTCTTTAAATAGTCGTTCCCGCAATGAAGTCATGATGATGTTGCGACGCAATCCGAATATTGATATTCAAATTCTTCGAAGGAAATATCCAGATGTCGATGTTGATAAACTATTGAGAGATGATAAAACGCGCGGACACTTTGTGCCGAAAGTGGATATCTAATTGCTATGCAACATCCTAAAAATATATAAATAAAATTATAACACCAATTTATTATTGCTTACTGTTTATTCATCGTCTTGAAAAGTCGTCTTTTTCCCCTGAAAAGTAGTTATTGTTGGTTTTTGTTTCTGTTTTGCTAACCATGAGGGATGGAGTCCTTTGGTTGTATTTAGGCTTTCAAGCTCTAATGGTGCGTTAATATGAACAGAACTGGATTGCAACACCTCTTCATCTCCAAACGTTATTTTCTTCCCTTTAAAATCAGTTATGGTCGCATTCAATTTCTGTTTTGCAGCCCAAGAAGGATGCAAATCTTTTGCTTTATGATCATTTTTTCTAATGTTTGCTGATAAATGCGTTTTATACTGACTATCTGATTTGATTGCTTTTGAATTATCATAGATATCCTCGACTTGATTGTTGTCATCTTCAAATTTAATTTTCTTGCCTTGAAAGGAGCCTATAACGGTTTTATGTTTCTGTTTTGCCGCCCAAGATGGATGCAACCCTTCCGTTTTGTTTTCCTTAACCGTCTCTCGAAAAGATTTGTGCGAAATTCTTTCTTTTGCATTACTTACTCCATAATTATTATTTTTTGGATGGTTTCTGTAAATATCGGTAGATTTTCTTTGCTTATGTTCAAATGATCCTATATCTAGAGTTTTTTGAGAGATTTGCGGGTCAACAACTTTCCCATTACGAACGACAACAGCAGAAGACCGGTAATTTTCACCACTATCTGTGATAAAGAATGGATCAATAACGTGCGTCACATTTTCTTCAATATCAGTTTTTTCTAAATCATTGTTATCTCCGTAGTTGATTACAAAAGGAGTATTTAAACATTCAGGTGATTCTTCCGCATGGATCTTTTTAGAATGGTTTTTAATTTCCTCTGATTTAGGGGATTGCTGATCTTCATTATCAAAAATATCGATAATATTTTCCTGGGATTTTTTACGTTTTTTATTAATTGGTTGTTCTTTCGACTCTTTTACTTTTACTTTTCCTATTTCCCTCTTAACCGGAGGTTTGTCGTCAATTTCCTCTATTTTCCAATAACCTAGCGTAGATACGTTAGCACCCTCATCATTTTTTTCAATTACCATTTTGTTGTTTTGCTCATTAATATTTTCTACGTTTTGTGTACTATTTCGATTTTTCAACCACTCCGTACGTTTGCGAGATAGGGCTTTTTGTTCTTTTAAAATTTGACGACTTTTTCGTTTCTTCTCCGTTTTAATTGCCTTAATTTCTTTTTTACTCGCTTGCATTAACTCCTTTTTCCAGTTTTTATTATCGTTTGAAATTCCTAATTTTTCTCTGAAAACCTTGACAAGCTCTTCCATAAACTTATTGACAGTAACCATTGCAACAGCCACTTCATCCGGTAAGGATAATCCATTCGTTAAAATCGCTGATGGAGATTTTTCCAGCATTAAAACGCGTTTCATCAGAGCAATGCACTTCAATTTCTAGCAACAGATATCCAACATTATGTATGAAAAATTATAACAAATGTTAGCAATAACTTACCTTCAATTCCTCTAGACATAAAGTAGCTTTGCGAAAGCGTTCCTTATTCTTGTCATTTTCAGGGTTTTTATCCAATAAATACTTAAGTTTCTTAATTTTTTGAACCAATTTCTGAATGGTCTTCGTCTTTACTTGTTGTATCTTCTTCTTGTTGGTGACAACCTATAGAAACCATTTATAAAAGTTATTAAACATAAAACGTAAATAATTTAACCCACCAAGTTATTGAACTCTAATTTATTATTCATTTTAATGTTCGATAACTAAAGCATTCCTCCTGTATTCGCGTTTAACAACTTTGCATGCTTTTCAATTGTTGTTGGTGTATATTTGATAAAGGAACGTATACGATCAAAAAATCTACACCGTAGCTATTGTGAATAGAGCATTCTTGCTGAGTGTTGCATTTCTTTCAAAACCAATTAAAATTGTATTTTTGGGAATAATTTTATGGTTCTTGAAAATTATTGTTATTGGTTATTTGGGTACATTGTAACCCCTCTTATCCAAAATAAGTCTTTATTTTTGTCTTTCTTTAATTAATAATCATAAACAATTAAAATTTGTTTTCTAAGAATAACAACATAGTAGGGAGATTTATTTATATTTTCACATGAAGATAATCGCCATAAAAAAAGGTTTAGTTAATTTATTTGGATTTTTCAGTACACCCGAAAAGAACTCTCAGCGGTAAAGTAATAGCACTAGACATTTTTATCTTCAGCTAGGACACTTGACACTTCTTTAATTTATGGCCATATGGTACAAAAAAATGCAGCCTTGTGTAGGCAAAATGGCGACGAAACTGTGAAAAGCAAAACGAAAAACGGGGCGGACAATGTCTTGTTGATCTTTTGCTGAAAAAACGAATATTTCACAGTGAATTTGTTAAAAACATAAACAAATTAGATTGGTTACTTTCCCATTTATTTGCACCGACCGCATGTGCAGTAAAGGTACGGTAGTGAGTTTATCTCGATATTCAAATATTAGCTAATAATCAACAAATGAAAAGAATTTATAAAATCATGGGAAGAACAAGCATAAGCAATGGGAGGCGACGATGGCAACATAATTTTCCGTGACTTGTAGTATGGAAATAATCTAAAATTACTAATGTGTATTTTTGGTGGTATTCTGAAGTTAATTGAGTAAAAAAGTCAGAATATTTTCAAGTTTGTTCGTCGGTTGTTGTTTTGGTAAATATGTAGTAATTACAGAATAGTTGAAAGAGGCGTTCCACAGAGAAGCGGTGTGAAGAAAACTCCTTAAGTAGGCACACGGGTTGGCGTGCAAATATATACACATATGTATATGTATATCGCGCTGCACTTGTATACCTTATGGGTGTTTGTGCAAGCTGTTGGAAATATGCAGTGCAGTGTACTGTGTATAGGCACTGTTTTTATTTCATTATAAATTTGGGACATACTCGTCTCAATATGAGTCACTCGTAGTGCCGAACGTCAAACAAGAAAGCAACAACAAATGAATTTAAAGCATTAATTTTGCTTGGCCATTATGTTTTAATTAATTTTAATAGGCAACTTACAACTCCGATGACAAAAGACTCCCATTAGAATTTTAAAACTTTATGTGTATACATGTAATGCATGGACAAAGTTTTATTATTTTTCTTTATTTTATTTGTTGCAGTTTAAGCTGCAATTGGAATTTCGGAACATAGTTGTCTATTGGGCTTACGTATTTATACCATTCCAGCAAAGAAACAAATACCAAAAGAAAACGATACACACAAGTCGTAATTTATTTAAATCTACTTCCAAAGACCTATATAAATTTCTCCAAACAAAACTAAATTACAATGACGGAGTACAAATTAGTGGTGGTAGGTGCTGGAGGTGTTGGTAAATCTGCGCTTACAATCCAGTTAATACAAAATCATTTTGTGGATGAATACGATCCGACAATTGAAGATTCTTATAGAAAGCAAGTGGTTATAGGTAAGTTAATAATGATATTTTCTCAAAATATCTAAGTTATTTAGCTTTTATTTAAATGTATGCCTATTAACCACTTAATTAAATCTCTAATTTCAACAAAATTATTTACTGTCCAGATGGCGAAACGTGTCTGTTGGATATTCTAGATACCGCTGGTCAAGAGGAGTACTCAGCTATGCGTGATCAATATATGCGAACCGGCGAAGGATTTCTGCTCGTTTTTGCTGTCAATAGTGCGAAGTCATTTGAAGATATTGGTGAGAATTACAATTAAAAATCTTATCCAATATATAAAAATAATATTCATTAGAACTGTGTATGCAATAATGTTTATTCTATATTAAATAATAACTTTTACCCCCAGGCACATATCGAGAGCAAATAAAGCGCGTAAAAGATGCAGAAGAGGTACCAATGGTGTTGGTAGGAAACAAGTGCGATCTTCAAGCCTGGGCAGTTAATATGACACAAGCTAGAGAGGTGAGCTTCGGCGTGATTTGCCTAATTAAACGTGAATTAAAAATTAATGAAATATATTAAATATGCTTATGTTCATCAGGTTGCTAAACAATACGGCATTCCATTTGTTGAGACATCTGCCAAAACAAGAATGGGTGTGGATGATGCTTTCTACACATTAGTCCGTGAGATTCGAAAAGATAAAGAACATAAAGGGAAAAAGGGTCGCAAGCATCATAAGCTGCCACATCATAAATTCAAATGCGAGTTGCTGTAAATGATCTTATATTAAGGCAAAAAGATGTTGGGTAACCTACACATTCGGACAACCGGACAATTTCAACAACAACAAAAACAACAACGAAAACGAACTAAACAGACATTCAATAAGAGAGTTAGCCTGTGATGAGGAGGCTGTAGTAAAAAAAAAACAACAGTGAATACAGCTAGAGCCGGAAAACAACAAATTAAGCACATATTTTTTCATTTAAAAATCAGCATAACACTAGGTATACGCACAAGTATAAAATATGCAAATTTTACATACATAAAACAGACGAACTGGAGAAGTAAAAAATGTAAATGAAAACATAAAAATATCCAAATTTGGAAATGAAGGAAATATTTATTAATTATAATATTTTCACTTTATTTCTGCGCACAATTTTTATTTTTTTTTTTTATATTCCTTTTGAAAGAAATATTTACTTTTTATTTCAAGGGGTATGTTGATCTATTAATTCTTTATACTGTTTGCTATTTTAATTAAGTGTGCTTTCCATTCTTTGGAAATATTTATTTATATAGTAAAATAAGATGAAATTCACAATTTTGATTTTTGATCGTAGCAAATAATCGTGCCGTTAATTGATTGTATCTTTCTGAACTGTGTTCTTTGTCAAGTCTTGCATATATTAATATGTTTGAAATTTAATCTGAAACTTTACACAGATTTAAGGCAAAGGAAGAAATTGAATCAAAATCAAACTGATTGTTATATTTTGAACTATATAATTATAGCAAATATATGAACACTTCACTTGCCTCCTTTTAAGTGCATCGTTTCTATGTATGTGCCTGTGTTTTATGTATGCATGTTAAAACATAGAAAAACATTTGGTTATTAATAAAATACATTTATTTAAGTACATAAAAATTAAAAACTAACAAACAAAATGATGATTAAGATAAGTGTACTAGCTGTAACGCACAATAAGCAAATGTTAATTTTAGTTTGTTTTTTTTAACGACTCTACCCCTTTTTATACTTTTTTGGTGCTGAAGTGAAATTATCGTGCATATTTTTATAAAAGTAAAAAAAATTAAAATATTCAGTTTTATATAACGTTTAATATATTTCTTTTAAAAAATATTTGATGTATTTTTATGGTATCTGTGAATGAGGATATAAGGCAAGAATGATATAACTTTGCCAACCGATGTATCCTACATCCACTGTAAGATTAAGACATAATAATTTTGAATGTCATTCTTTATATTTTATATATGTAATTTATTATATGCTTACATCATCATATTCTCATAATAATAGGACTAAAGCTTCAAAAATAGTAAATATAAAATTCGTCATGTACATAAACGCAATACAGTTTTATATCTAAATGATTTATAATTTTTAGAGAGTTGTGTCAACGATAAATAATCGCTAGTTACCACAAAATTATTAACATAATTGCAATTTTTTTACGAAAGTCCAGTAATCAAAAATAGCCGAAGCCTACCATTAATTATCTTAAAACAAAAAACGCATAAATATATTTTCATTGTGAGGTTGTGTTTGTTGAAAAATCGTAAATAATTTAAAGCAATCTTGCCTTTCAGTTATGCGAAACCGAAAAAAATGATTGTGCAAAAATTATAAAAATTCTTCAATGAAAGCAAGTATCTGTTAATACAAATATTTTGCATTTTTGAAATAGTTGGAACGATTATTTTTTTAACAGTGAACTGAACTCAACTTTTTTTTAATTTATCACTGCTAATGAGACCTTCTGTCGATTATTTATCAAGATACTACTAACGGGACTTTTTTTATTTATTAATTTATAAGTTTGCAAGTCTGAAATTAATACAAGGTGTAATCTAACATTATTAAACTACATAGTTTATTGCTTAAAATGTGAATATAATTTCACGATACAGTTCATATTAATATGTTAAATCGGATGCTGTTTGTTACGTATTCTTAAATGCATTTTTTTTGTAATACGTCATCAATTCATTTTAATTTTTTGTTTAGTTTTCTGCTGCTGTTTATTTAAAAATATATAAATATATATATACAAAACAGCTTTTTAACATACATATTAATTAAATGTTTATATATTTTGAGTGATAGATTTTTTCAAAGAAGATTAAAATCTGTTTCGATATTTGATAACAAGAACTGTAAACTAAAATATAACTACTCATAAATAAAATAATAAATATGTACCGTATGGGATTGATGCTTTTATATTATATTTCTATTCCAGTAATTTTCATTTATAATTACGATCAGAGAGGTGTTTAAAGTTATATTAGGAAGAGGAATTGAATATAAATCTTATCTGTGTTTTAAGTTTCTCAGTAAACGTAATATCGCCAAAATTGTTATTTGAGTGCGGGTTCAAATATTTTAAAGCAATATTTGTGTATTACTTTGTAGTATTACCGTCATGGTCGTCAGTAACTAATTATTGCCTAAATATAATTTTGAAATACAAACATATACAAAAGTATGTTTCACCTAAGTTCTTAAATTAAAATAAACTGAATTCTGGTATGTCCTTGCGTATATTCAACGAATGTTTCGTTTAAAATCTTTAAGAAGATAATCCATATATTTTACGCCTTAGTAATTTTCTCCAAAAATTCCAACTCATACATCAAATTAATTTTCTAGTCGCAAGTAACAAATATAAATAATTTAAGAAATCGAATTATCGAATATTTAACATTTATTTTTTTATCGCTGTTGGCAATGCTTTAGAAAACATACATACATTCCACACAAAGTGTAGATGATAAATCACGAATAGAGATAAAGAGTAATAAATTGAGAGAATAGCACAGCATAGTTTGTTCTTCTTAAAATGTAGAAAACTTTTGATAAACCTACAAAAATATTGTAAAAAGTTAAAGGATTAAATAAATAATTGGTGGATAATAAACTGTGAGTAAAATACTATCAGAAAAAAGTATAGTTCTCGAGTTTAGGCAAACGTATGTTAGTACTCCTAATGATTTTCTTTTACCTCTATGTATAGTGAAAATTATGATATGGTCGAAAATTGTGTAAATTTATTGAATGTTTACTATAATAAAATTTAAATCTTGCATTGATCAAATATTGAGGCGTTATTGGAATATAATTGAAAAAATGCACATACATAAATAGCAATAAACGCCTTAAGTCAGAGTTGCGATTGTCCACTTAGAAATGAGAATCCTCAAAAAGTACATACTTATACATGGAATTTAATTAGTAACCCTTCGGAGTGTTATTTTGGTAAAAATTACACTCTAAATTAATTTTTTTTATTGTATAGGGTGCTCTTTATATTCTTTGTTATACTTTATTTCTTTTCATTTGTATAGTATTTTGTTATCGTACAAACTGATTTTCATTCGGCGCGTCGTCACAATATCTGTGGCTCAGCGAAGCAGTTATATGTTGAAAATCGTAGTGCATGTTTGTGCCACAAAAAGTGAGAATTAAAAAAGTACTGGAAAAGGAATTAATAAACTCGAATTATACGAGTTTGTGATAACGTAATAATTTTCAAGAAGTCTCTACGCCCATCTAATTTAATTAATCTTGAAACTGAAACTCAAAAAATAAAAGTGATATAATATGTGGAAAGGGATAAACAGACGGCTACGAATGTATATATTTATGAAAGTTATCATTTTAGTATAATTGTGCTCTTTCAATTAATTGTGACTGTTTTCATGTACAATAATATGCAATTAAGGTCTTAATTAGAATATTATATTAAAAGCCAAGTGAATACAAAGCTTAAATGGAACCTAATTAATTTATCTTAATTTATCATGTATGCTAATATAAAATCTATTATACATAGGTATGTATATGCTATCAATGAAATTTTTAAATCCATTAAATATTCAACTTCTGTCTTGTGCTCTGCTCCAAGTTCTGGTGTCTTAAGCCCTTTTAACTAATTTGGGATACTTTTACCACTTTTTTCTTTTGATTTAAGAACGAGGGCGTTCACATTATATCTATGTACATATGTATTATGTATAATCTTTAATCATGTCATTTCCTGTACCGTTGTATATGACAGTAGCTTTTTTAACCAAATAGAAACAATTCTGGTCTTCGGAATACTTTGCACCATCATATTTGTTGAAACTACTAAAAGTAATCATATTATTATATCATATCATATACGTCAACACTTTGACTTTACACTTAGCTCAATCAAACTAATATATTTAACATACAAAAAGGCCATGTGCCATTTGAACTTTCTCAATTTGTAGTAATTTATGAAGGGGTGTATTTAAATAACTATACAACTGCTCGATTCACATGTGACACCAATGTTACTGCTTTTGTGTTTGAAAGCGCATAATATAAATTTCATCAAGTATGCAGAAGGAATGTTCAATAAATGTAAGGGTCTATTTATTAAAAGACACAATTATAGTGCAAATGGGAAACGAAAAGTTAACTGATGTTATCAGGTTTTTGTACACCATCTACTATATTTCGAACAGCCTCTCTCTAATTATTGCACGGCATTTGCTGTGTCAAATCTAATTAAGTTTTCATTAGTTTGATTATTCGCTACGAGTGATTACAGGAGGAAGGGTAATCTGTGTTAAGGAGGCTTAATTAACCATTACATACATATTTTTAGGAAAAATCCTTATTATAACATTTAAATTTTTATGTAATAAAGCTAATCTCTCTATTTTGGTAAAAAAGGAAGGAAACCAATATCCGAAAATTGTATAACCTTGAATTGGGCTGCATTAAAAGCGGCTGGACAAATTGTATGCGAGATTTGCTTATTTGTTTGCATTCGGTTATCGCTGACATACAAACAGACGGAACAGAATTTAGATAAGCACTATCTGAAATGGTACATTTTCTTTTTTCTCCATGTTCATTAACGACCTATCTGAGTAGTCATGGTTTTATGTAGGCATAAACTTTAATAAGTACAGTATATATGTATCATTATATACATAGTTGTGTGCAAAATATGTACATTCATGTTATGTTGGATGTATAATACGACATTTAAGTGTTTGCGCAGATTTCTGCTGCACTTGTTTTCGGTGAATATGGCATTTTAAAACCATAATTTCCGTTGGTACGGATTCAAGTCGAAATCTATGTTGCAAAGTGAAATATTTATACAAAAATTAATTAGTCTTAGTAATTGAGTCGCATTAACATATTTTCTCTATTATTTTAGAAATTTATATACATATGTACATTTAGTTATCAAGAATAAATTATTACCCGTAAGTGCAGGCAATGTGGTGGTAGTGAGTATTATATGCAAAAAATCCTAAACCTTTGTATAATAAAAGACAAATTAGAGCGGTTTTCTCTATAATTCAAATGCATTCATTATTTTTAGTATAAGCGATAAATGTTATCTGATCTGGTTTTCATGTTTCGTAATTTCTTTTGATGATCATCGGTTCGTTAATGTTTCAACTACCACCAACATTACCTTTTGTACGTTTCGTATTTTAATTGGCAAGATATCAGTTAATATTTTAACACATGAACTCAAATAACGAGTGTGAGAACGATTTTGAGAGACGCACCGATCGCGAGTACTCACTCCCGCCCAAACATTACCCGCTTACGACTGCATTTGATAAGTAAGGATGCGTGTACGTTTGAGCAGTGAAAATTAACATGGGTTTTTTCTCTTAATTTCTCTTTATCTTTTCACTATCATACTGCCAGATCCCTAACTGCAAACATAGAGAAAATGTCAGAAGAAGCTGACAAATTTATGGACTTGGATGGAACTTGCCACAATTTGGCGGAAGAGCTATTACGTGAAATGCCGGATATGAAAGATGAGATCGAGCAGGAATTAAAAGATGCATTGTTAAAAAATAATGATAGTAAAACAAAAAATTTACAACAAAAAGAACTGAATGAAATAGCGCATAAAGATTCCGATAATGATCTTGAAACAAACGAATTTGATAACATAAACGGACATGAGGGATTAGTAGGTACGGGCCAGTTCGTGAATAACTGCTTGCATAAAGAAAGCAAGGAAAGTTGTGAAATTGGAAAAACGGATACTGAGATAACAAACATGGAAAAGGGTCATCAGGAAAACAATAACGGAATATGCTTAACCGACAGCATGAATGAAGATAATGACGGCAGCATTGATCAAACATCTCAAAAAGAATCTCCGTATAACACAAAGGGGGAATCCAAAATTCGTAAACGTGAGAATGATTGTTCTGGAATTGATAGTGCAACCATACAAGACAGCCCAAATGCCAAACAACCAAAATTGGAAGTTACCGGCGAAAGGAAATCAATAATTGAAGTTCACATCTCTAATAAGGCGATTGATGATAAAGAAGCGTCTGCAGAGTTGGAACGCATACGTCAACTTAAGGAGCAAACAATTATTGAATTGCACAGACTAAAGAGTCAAGATGATACATTTCTTAGAATTGAGAACATTAACAAGCAGTTACAAAAAAATATAGAGCAAAATGAAAATAATGAGAAGGGGAATAACAATGAAAATAAGGAGGAAAACGATTCGGTAAATAAAGTCACTGACATTACAGAGAAAAATGAGAATAATAATAGAAAAGAACTGATAATTGATTACGCCGATGATAACGAACAAAAAGTTATTCCGAAAGAGAATCTTAAATCTAATATAGATGGTGCGCTTATGGAAAACGCAGACACAGATGGTAAGCTCGAAATGAAGAAACCTTCAGAAGTAAAAGCCCCTGAAAATGTAAAAATTGAAGTTAAAACTTTAACAGAAGAAGCAGAACCATTATCAGCCCCTGCAGAATCAGCATCGACATCCGCACCAATGACGTCCATATCACTCAACGATAATAGTAATCATTCTAAAATCGGCGATAGTCACACTTCTCAAGAAGAACTTACAGCCGAAGAAGCAGAGCGTGATCGAGAGTTACGTGCATCGCGAGCAACATTTCTTCAGCACTTACCTTGCTTCAAGCTCCAACGCAACTCGGAAAGTATTATTAAAAGCGAGTCAAACTCCAATGATAATGTTACAACTGAATATGCTCTACCAAGATGTCGCGAGTGTCGACGCCGCAGTTCACAGGGTGGTTCAGATGTCTATTGTCGATTTTATGAATTCCGTCGTTTGCAGTATAATGAATTGGGTGAATTGGTTGTTGCTGGCTTCCCCAACCCCTATACGGACCCGACTGCCGACGATTTACGCATCTGGCAGCCAGATAAGCATAGTGTGCCTACTGCAGGCTGGATGGACATCCAAGTTGCTCGGTATATATTGCTACATGCTGGTGACCAATTTTGCTATCTGTGGCAACAAGAGGCCGAAGCATTGCGTTTACACGAAAATCCGAATAGCATAATCGCCTGGAAGAAGGTGGTGCAAGGTCTACGTGAGATTTGCGATGTGTGTGATACCACACTTTTTAATTTTCATTGGACTTGCGACAAGTGTGGTTTTGGTGTGTGTCTTGACTGTTTCAAAGACCGCAAAGAGCAACGCAGTTGTCGTAAGAGACGCACGGGCGATAAAACCCAACGTGGACACGATGAATTTCACTGGATGCTATGTACTGCAACAACGTCAACTCATCAAAAACATGAACTTCGAGATCTGATGCTGACACAGATCATTGCTAGCGATGCGTTAAACGTTTTGGGCCGACTCTTGCACGATATACGTGCTATGTGGCAAGTGCCACAGATGTGTGGCTGTTTGTTAAGCAAACAGGACCTTCCGGCAGATACGGAACTTGGTACTTTAATACAGGACATGATCAAGGAATCGCAATTAAAGCAGCAGACGAGCGCTTCATCGCTAGCTACTGAAGAAACATTACGTAAACAGGCACGAATGGAAGAATTGCATGCCAAAAAGTTGGAGTTTGCGCGAGCAAGAGGTATAGACTATGTGCCAGGACGAGTGTGGACAAAGCAAACTTTGGGAAAGGATCCCATAACCACCGCTTTTGATAATTTTAAACATATAAACTTTTTACGGAAGGGTTTAGCGGGATTACGACGATTTTTGCCGCCACGCGCAATGACCTTAACCCACTCGACAATGCTGGCGCCTGGCGTACCACATGAATGGTTATGCGATGGCAAACTATTGAGACTTACTAATGCCATGCATCCCGATAACCGAATACTTTATCAGGAGGTATGGAAATGTGGTCAGCCCGTTATGATCTCGGAAGTAGCGCAATCACTGAACTTGGAGTTATGGCGACCAGAAGCCTTCTGTAAGGATTTCGGTGACAAGCCCAATGACTTGATAAACTGCTTGAATGGAAATTTAGTACCTAACCAACCGATGCGATATTTCTGGGAGGGATTCCAATGTATAAAGAAACGATTGCTAGATGCAAATGGCAAACCAATGTTATTAAAACTGAAAGACTGGCCGCCAGGCGATGATTTTGCCGAAATATTGCCAACCCGTTTTGCGGATCTCATGACCGGCCTACCCATGCCGGAATACACCTTGCGTACAGGCAATTTGAATATTGCCAGCTGTTTGCCGAAGATGTTTGTTCCACCCGACTTGGGACCGAAGATGTACAATGCTTACGGTTCGGCATTGCACCCTGACAAGGGCACTACTAATTTGCACTTGGACATTTCCGACGCTGTAAACATTATGGTATATGTGGGCGTACCACAAGATGCCGATAGTAAACCACAATTGGTAGCTACTCAAAAAGCTATAGCTTTGGGTGGCTGCGATTATTTGACACGGGCACGATGCCAAATACCTGGCGTCCTGCCAGGTGCATTGTGGCATATTTTCCCTGCACGAGATGCTGATAAAATCCGCGATCTCCTAAATCGAGTGACGATAGAGAAAGGGTTTCGCTTGGAACCCGACCACGATCCCATTCATGATCAGAATTGGTATTTAGACGATAAATTGCGTGCACGTCTCTTCAAGGAATATGGTGTAGAAGGATATCCCATTGTACAGTGCCTTGGCGATGCAGTGTTCATTCCGGCTGGGGCACCACATCAAGTACAAAATCTCCATAATTGTATCAAAGTGGCGGAAGACTTTGTATCACCAGAAAACATAACGCATTGTTATCATTTAACCCATGAATTTCGTCATTTATCGCACTCGCACACCAATCACGAGGACAAATTGCAGATTAAAAACATAATTTATCACGCGATCAAAGATTGCTGTCACATATTAGTACGCGCTTTGGATCAACGTCTTGACGAGGAGCTGGCCAAGGTGGAGGAGCAGTATGAGAAAACAGAAATGAGTCTCCGTGAAGCAAAAGAAATCGCAGCCAAACTTCCCAGTGGCAAACAAGATTAGAATTTTTTATTTTATAAAAATATAAATTTCAAACATATTTTTACTTTAAAATCCATATATTTAATCACAAGACATACTTAAATGTGTATTACAATAAAAGATAAGGCTATACTGTGTGTCTCCGTACTCAAATAAATATAATTCAAAATTATTCGGTTAAATTTGTTTTCTTGCAAACGGGGAAAAATGTAGTGATTAAAATCAATTTAGGATTGATATAAATACACAGAATGAACACGTATACAGAAGAAATAAGTTCATTTGTTAAATGCAAATATTTAGAAATCTGAAAAATTAAAGCAGCTTAAAAACATTTGTAATAAGAATATAATAGACAACAATATGTTAGTGAGCAGTTCAGACCTATTGCTAAACTTTTACATACTTTAATTAAATAGAACTCAAATTATCTGAGGTATCCACATTAAATGCTACCGGGACAGACTGAAATCTTCATATTGAATAGGCTAGGCATACATATAAGATATGTAAAGATATTTCGAATTCTGAAATAACTTTTTATAACTACCATTTTTTACTTACTTTTCCAGATAATTAGCACACATTTCTGCATTGCTTTTTCCAATAAATACTTATGTCATCCGAGGGAAGATGAATGAACGAATTTGCTGTTTAAATGTTAATTCCAAATTCAATCATAAGAGGTCAATTAATTAAAAACAACCACATAAACCATTAATGGTATTTACAGCAATTTTAAAATAGTATAAGGAATTAGGCATTGATACAAAACCGATCGATTATACGACTCGAAGATGACGGTTGATTTCAACGATTATTTTTGGGTAAGTACGAATAGAAATTACTGAGATTCGTTTATTGTAATTTATCACTAATCACTATTATATAGGGGGAGAAGAACAACGGGTTCGATGTACTCTATCACAATATGAAATTCGGTTGTTTGGCCAGTAAAGAGCTTTCGGAGTTCTTTCGGGAAAAGTCCAATATCGAAGAACAGAACTCGAAATTAATGGCCAAATTGGCACACAAAGCCAGCACTGGTACACTGAATAGCACATTTGCTCCCGTCTGGACTATACTTCGTACTTCAGCCGAGAAACTCTCTACACTACACTTACAGATGGTGCAAAAACTCACCGAGCTTGTAAAGGACGTCGCTAAGTATGCTGATGAATTGCATAAAAAACACAAAACTGTTAAGGAGGAAGAATCACAGACACTGGAGAGTGTGCAAGCGATGCAGACTTCGACAGCCGCTGTGCAAAAGCTGCGTGATCTTTACGCGAGCAAAGTGCTGGAATTGGAGAAGTTGCGCAAGGACAATGGTTCTCAGAAGGACATCGAAAAAGTCGAAACGAAACTGCGAAAATTACACGATGAATATAAAGCGCTGCTCGATAAGCACAATCCGATCAAGAACGACTTCGAGCGGCGTATGACACAAACGTGCAAGGTGTGTGGTGGTATATAAACAATATAAAACGATAGAAATAATTTACGATATACATATATTTACTTTACAGCGTTTTCAAGAAATTGAAGAAGTCCATTTGCGGCAAATGAAAGAGTTCTTGTCCACATTCTTAGAGATGCTACAAAATAATCATGATATGGTTGGACAGGTTTGTATACATCCAAATTAGAGTAAAAGTACATACATAGTTCGGAACAAATAATTCTAAAAATTCCTTACTCAGGTACATTCGGATTTTAAGCGTCAATTTAATGATATGACTGTGGATAAACTTTTAGAGCAATTTGTGCTAAACAAATACACCGGATTGGAGAAACCCGGTAAGTATAATTGAAGTCCATAAAACTGTTTGTAATTACATGTTATTTACGGTTTAACATAAATTTGGAATTGCAGAAGTGCCCGAACTCGAAAACATTCCACTCTCCATACAACAACAACAGTCCATCTCAGCTACACGCTTAAATCAGCCCGTGGCTGCTTCCAATTCCAATTCAGCCACAAGTATACAAGGTGCCATATCACGTATTACTAGCGGTAGCATATCAATGGACCAACGTGGCAGTGTTGGTGTCGAGGCAGGTTCTTTAGCCAGTGGTGGTGGCGCTATTGGTGCAGTAGATGGTAGTGGCAGTGGCAGTAATAGCCACCTGAACGCTGATGACAACATACTAGGTATACAGGCATCACCACGTGCAACATCACCTATTTTATTGAATACCACCGCTGATGTAACCTCAGGCACTAGTAGTGCTAACACTGCGGTGCCAGCAGCTGCAGCCGCAAGCACATCGACAAGCACTTCCACAGTGCGTAGCAATTTCTTAAATTGGTTTTCTTCAAGCATTCCAAGCAGCAAGCAACAGCCGGCGAATTCCAACGCTGGAGCTACGGACGCAACAACAACCACCAATAGCGGTGGTGGGAATTTCGGTACGGATAGCAATGGTTCTACCCACACCAGCACAGCCATCATCAAAAATTCCCTAAACTCAGAGCTTCAGTCACTACAGGATAATAATAATCAAGGTTCATTTATGTCGTCTGCTTTAACACAATTACCACAACAATATAAAACTACTAACATCACTACTACTACTACTCTTTCCTCTACTACTGCTAGTACTCCCACTATTTATAATACTACAAATAATACTACTACCAACAATACCGTTACGTCACCCACAACCACCCCCATAACAAGTAGGTTTTTTATGTTTTGCTTTCATTCATTTTATTTCTCTTATACTAATTTATTTTATTAAATCTAAACTTTTCATTTTGTTTTCGTATTGTTTTTTTGCAAACTCTACTAAATTTAATTTGAATCTTTAGCTTTTGTTTGTTTTTATTATTTCTCTTATTTCTCTATGTCCTTGTTTTATGTGTTGTGTGCTGTGATGTTTTTTGGTTAGAGAGTTTTCTTTGGTAGCATATTTACGGAAACAATGAAAAGATAGATACTATAGTTGAAACACTTTAAGCGAAAACTAAGTATTTAATAAAATGTATTTAGTTCCATTTGACATTTCGAAGTTAAAATACATATATATATATTTTATTAGGTCAGTTTTGTTGTAAATATTAGCGAATTATTCTCCAATACACCTTTGGAATACGAAAAATTCGATATTAAATCGCGCTACTGCTAAGAAATTTAGGTATGTTTTCCATGATGTTAAAGAAATAGCTCGTAGAAAAAAATTGTATTTAATGTTATGAAAATCACCATTACCAAATAGATATTTAGACTTTATTTAGTAAATATTACAGATTACTTTAAAATTAATATTACAGTTTCCTAAATCTCACATACGTATATACATATAATCTTTAATTATAAGAGGTATATTATTGTATGGAATTTGTTTAAAACTACCGATCAATCCTATTTTGACTATGATTAGCACTAAGCGTGTGTGTCTTTTATATATTTATTGTCGACTGAAAATCGAAGCTCTGCAGGCACCAAACGTTTCGGGTCCACAATCAACTATATTTTTGAACAGAAATTCTTGTTTTCCCGTTATTAACCAACTCCCAATTCCATTTCTACCTCCAAACCATTTATATTTAAATTTAGATCGAACTTTAGTGGAGCAGCACTTACAACAGCGCACCTCTTCGCCAACGCCAACTGGCAGCAGTTCAGCCACGAATCGAAATTACACAGAACCGATTTCTACATCACTCAATGAACGTTCAAACCATCTGCATCGACATCCGCATTCAGTGTCCACGAGTGGCGGCACTGTGTCAGCATCTAATGCGGGTGTGTCCGTGGGGAACTCACGCCGCACAACCTCGCTTTTGAACATTTTCACATCAAATTCTCAGGGTGAGAAGGAAAACAACAAAAACGAACTGATACATAATACACACTTTATGTATTTTATATTTTGTAAATTACCTCTTTTATTAGCACGACAGTATTGCGCTGGAATGTGGACATTACACATACATATACATATATATATATATATATATATAGATAGATATGCATATGCGTGTACAATCAATTTTCAAATACTGGTCTTATTTTGGTACTTTTTCATTTATTCTTTTATATAAAACTATATATATGTACGTTGATGGCACCTATTTTATTACTTCACCTTTTATTGGATCTGATCAGCAAATATTTGGTTTTTGTGGTAACTTTGACATGACCTTTTCTTCTGTTATTTACTTTTTTGGCGTTATTATTAAATTATCTTTTCATATACATATTTTTTTTTGTTTAAATTAGTAATTGTATATTATTTTATGCTTCAAATACCCTTTCAAAGCACTAAGGTGACTATAAATATGGTTACATTTTATGTACGTGAATTTAGTGATTAATGAAAAACTGTTTTTTTTTATATTCATTCGATGCATATTTGGTTAGTCAGTTATTAAATATTTCGGTTGAGGTTAGAATTTATCAGTCAATTTGCAGGTATTTTGCACGTATTGTACTATTTCGTTTATTTTAAATGTTTCGTCTGAAGTGGACTCTACATAATATCCTCCCTCCTGTCAGCTCAAAGCATCTCTTCTTATATTGTATATGTATTTTTTTTAAAGCATGCACTCATCTCATGGAAGTTTACGTTGAGTTTATCGTATTTTACTAATTTTCCTACTGCGATTATTAATTTTTAATATAAACAAAATGGTATATAATTCTATCAAATGAGGTATATTAGATTTACTTTCAAATATAAATATCTGTAATTGGTTTTTATTGAAACCATCCATTTTGCGAATGTAAATTTCTTATACCTCAATTATTAAGTTATATTATGACCTGACCTCATTGGTTCTTACCTTTGTTTACAATATGTTATCCTTTATGTTTTCATATGTATAGTGTCTGGTATTTTGCGTAGTCGTCGAGATAAAGCTAAAACCAAAAAGTCTAAAAAGAAGAAAGATGGGGAAGCGGCAGATAACATACAAGAAGAACATCAAGGAAGGTAATTTCATATGATTTTCATTTATAAACCTTATGAAGACACTGTAACATTAACTTCATAATTACATAGTGTGGATCGCGCCAACAACTCCTATGATACTGACGATATGAATAGAATGAAAGCGCAAAATTCCAGTGGCAGCAGTGCCGGTGGGCTAGGCATATCATCTGCTTCAGCACCGGGCAGCGTGGACTCGTCGGGCGGTGGCGCTGGTGCGCTTGGTGTGAATATATCGGAAAATATTGGAGGTGGCTCATCAGGCAATGGCAATAGCAGTGCCACAAATAATGCAAATAAAAATAGCAGTGCATCGGGTAATGGCACAGCTGGTAGTGGTGCAGGAGGCACTAAAGCATATGGTGCTAATGAGGTTGACGAGGATGGCTACAGCATGCAACCGCCCAAAGAGATTGCTTGGGAGGAAAATCAAGATAAAAGTAAGTGAAAAAATAAAAAAAAATAAATAATATAAGACTATAATTTCTCATTCATATATTTTTTGATATTAGCTGGAAGTTTCTACTCTGATTCCGACTCAGATTCAGATAACGATAAGCCAGAAAGACGTATACATGTAAAAATCAAGCCACTGAACAATGGCCAGGCGCCAATGTCCGCAAGTGTAGATGAGCTGCGCGCTACTGTGGAGAATATATCACTATCGCCTACCAGCGTATTTTCGGTACACATTAAATCCATTGCATCAAATTATCATGCTTTCAATGTGCCCATATATTTATATATATTTTACACTTACATATAGACTTTCAACCAACAGCACAGCAATCAGCAGTTGCAGCAATCGCGCATTGCTTCGCGTCAGCAATCGCCTGAGATATCCAATGCGTCCACACCAACGGCAACAGTGCATCCATATGCTCCACTGCAAAGTCCTACACTCTCCATGACGAACAATTCGAGGTAATTGCCATATATTGAAATATTCCAAGCAGTTCTCCTATTTATGAATAAATATATTCATTCGCAGATATGCCGACTTGGGTGACATATTTTCTGAGCTGGGCGATGTAAGCGCCTCTGCACCGGCATCCGCAACTCTTTCGAAATCAAATAGCCGTCAAATACCCACACCAACATCCGCTAACAGTATTGCAATACCAAGACCACCTTCGCGCCGTTCCGAAATGGTAATGGCACCTTCAGTAGCAGCGGCCCGTGGGCGCATTAGTCCATCTCCAGCAATGAATCGCGCAGACAGTATTGGCAGTTTGGAATTCCGCACAGCTATCGGTGGTATAGGGTCATCGCGAGGTCCATCGCCGCTCACCATTGGCATTTCAGACACTATTCCACTAGCGGTGGCATTCCATGAAATTATACACGCATACTTTCGGTTCGTATATATATACAGACACGCTCGTAATATTAATCTTTTCACGTTTCGACAGTGGTAGCGATGAATCACGTTGTCAGGTTAAAATCTCTGGCGATATGATGTTATCCTTTCCAGCTGGAATTGTAGGTCTTCTAGCCAATAATCCAAATCCGGCGAAACTCGGCTTTCGCATCAAGAATATGCAAAACTTGGAAAATTTAATACCGAATTCGAAATTAGTGCAAATGTGAGTATGTGAGTTAGAGCATACAGTTTTTCATCAACCGCGATCGTTAGGAAATGATCAGAATGAAGAAAATATTACAGAACATTCCTTAAAATGTAGAATTAATTAGTATTGCTTTTAAGTTTTTAATGTCACGTAATTTAATACAATTTCTTATCTTTATATAACCTCCACACAGCGATCGCAATCAATCGAGCTCCTTTAGTACATTATTGGAATTCAATATGCCTGCATTGACCGCATTGCTGCGCCATCAAGCGGAACATAATCCCAATGCGTCATACTTCAATGTGGACATATTAAAATACCAAGTGCGCTCTAAACCCGGCGCCTCATCGTGTCCCTTCCAGTTGGTGTCCTACTGGAAGTGTGAAACTACATTTACAGCTCTCAAAATCGATTATAAGTACAATAACCATGCCATGGCAAGCGCATCACCATTACTGAATGTCACACTCTCGGTGCCGGTGAACGGTTTGGTTCGTAATGTGCAATCGAAACCACATTCCGCGTGGTGAGTACATTTTGCCTAGAAAAATAATAATAAAAATAAATAAAATGTTTCGTTATTATAGGCTTGGTGAATCGAACCGTTTGGTTTGGAATTTCACAGACATTTCGCAAAATTCACAGGACGGTGGCGTCGGCACACTACGTGCACGTCTCGAACTTAATGATGGTCCATCCATTCCAGCCTTATTGACTACACAATTCAATTGTGAGGGCACCACTTTATCAGGCATTGAGTTCGAACTACAAGGCAGTGGTTACCGATTGTCCTTAGTAAAGCGTCGCTTTGTTTCGGGTATGCGAACGTTTAAACCCAAAAACAACTAATGAGATTTATTAATTAATTTCCATATTACTGTAATAACTGTAACAATATAATTTTGGTGTATGTTTTCAGGCAAATACGTATGTGAAGGCGATGGCGTTCGCAGTGGTGCCACCCCAACACCACCGTCTGTGGGATCGTCTAGTCCATTTTCAGCTAAATCGAACTAGTTCGAAACTATTTAAATTACTAAGAAGAAACAAATACTACTAGCAGTAGCAATTACCACACAGAGTCCAATAAAATGTGAATTTTAGTATCTACAACTATTCGAGAACACAAGGGCAATTTTTTGCAAATTAAAGCACACACAATTACAAATGCATACATACACATCTGTACCATCTATAAGACATAATAAGAATTGCAAACGCGCTGAAAGTTTACTACATGTGTGCAAGTAGAAAAATAGGCTCGTGAATTAGTAAAAATTTATTAACGAAAACATGATATAAAGGTACGAAAACAATAAATATGATTATTTATAAGTTATATTGAAAAATAATTACTAAGGTATTTATTAACATGCTTTTGCTAATTGTGTGTCGTGCATTTGAATATTTAATGGACGTACGCAGGAACGCTACATGCAATTGTGGTGGAATACCGAATTTAAAGAACAAAAATTGGCGCTGCTTATCTTCGGTGTTTTCTGTTTTTGTTTTCTTTTTCTTATACAAACTTTTGTCTTTTGTATTATTACGGCTTAGCCTAAGTTCGTACCATCTATGTATATCGTGTTGAAAACAAATGAAATCGGTTATTTAAATTGAATTTGATTGATTTGCAATTGTATTCTAATTATATTACAGAAAATACGAGTTTATTGTACAAGTATATGTAGTGACAGAATATTATTATTATTTTATGTATTGTATTGTTAAAATATTATTATTCAAGAGTATGTGTATATTTAGATTTTATATATGTATATAAATATATATATATATACATTTGTACATGCTAATATTACTGTAGAACACTAAGTGTTGATTTTATGTTTATTTTTTAAAAGAAAACAAATAAAATTAAAAAAGCTTAAACAGGAAGCTAAAGTCGTATGTAAAATAGTTAACGAGCTATATGCTACTATAAAACGCCTTTAAAAACTACGATTATTCACACTGTCAAAATATAAACACTACTTCACATAACTTATGTTAGTTTACATTTATTTCATAGTGGAGTATATAAATATATATAATATACATATGTCCATTATTTACTAATTTTCTTGTTACCTTCCGTTAACTAATTTAAAATTAGCTGTCACATTTGCTTTAATCATCATCACTTTAAAGACTATGTACAATAAACATGAATAAACATTACTACACATACATACGTATATATAAATATCTAATTTTTTTGGGAGTTCCTACACAATCTAATAAATGTCGTTATGTTAAAAAAAAACCATACAAATGATAAAATATCAAAACGATTTAGATTTTCCGGACATACATTAAACTGGTTTATTATTAATGGATGATGTTATAAAAATTTTAAGTAATTGTTTTTGAAACGAGTTACTTTTATTTTTGGTTGTTTTCTAATTATACATACATACTATGAACTATATTTTCAACAAATCTTTGAATAATATGTATATAAAGCAGTTCTATTAGTTCTTTCCTGACATGCCCGGTACACGATACAGGAGTTCCCCATCATCATCATAATATGCATCCTCAACACGATAGGTTGCACCTTTGCGCCATACTTTACGTGGAATATGTATGTGATCTTTGACGCGCGTTATTTCAAAGCGTTTCTGATCCTCAGCGCTGATAACAATTTCGTTACTTTCATATTTTTCGAGTATATTGAAATTAGCAAATGGGTTATTATGTGAAGACTTCGAAACTATTCCAGTTCCGTTCGGATTTTGCAATTTCGAAGATGACTGCTCGTCAATCTTTTCTCGATTAACTGTGTGATTTTCATTAGCGGAAACTGATAACTCGATTGGGGATAGTTTAAACTTTTTCAGCTCTTGTATGCGCATTCTTCGTTTATCGTGAATTTTTTCTAGCAAATACGTTTCATCTTCCGCTGAAGTAGCACTTGGCATTTTCTCAATATTTTTTGTACTTCCTGAGGTAATTTGGCGTACGTCTTCCTTTTCGGCATATTTATCACAACTTGTAATAATGGAGAGAAATTCTTGTTTTATTGGACGCGGCAAAGCTGTACTAGGGGGCAGCCTTTCAGAAAGCATACGCAAGTCCTCCGTTTGCCTCGTGGCAAATTTTTGCAAATGAGCTTGAAAATCGGGAGGTAATTGCAATAATTTCGGATCTGAACGGAATTTTTCCCAATTCTGTATAACCACTTCATCGTGTTTGCGTATGCGATGTTCAGTACGTGCCTGCCATTTTGCGGTTATAATTTTTTTCACAATTTCGGTTGTGGCTGGAAAACTTTCAGCCAAACGTTCAACGGACCACTCCTCAGGGTCACGTGCATGCAACATACGTATTTGCTCTTTCTCAGAATAAGTTAACAAATTCGGTAACTTTGTATCTCGGAAGTATTTATGTTTAACCATAATGTGTCGAACTCGTTCACGTTGTTCAATCATTTCACGTTCATATTGTCGATGCGTCTGATTAGCTGTCATAAAGTCCGATTCCAAGTCACCGAATCCCTCAGGATCTTGTTCTAAACGTTCGTCAACGCTTTCCATGCTGCTGAGCTGATGCCCGATGCCGGGATTAGAGCGGCGGCCAACACCACGCGCCATACATGCAATCGCCATGTGCAAGTTCCGAATTTGGTTTTTTGGCCACATTTTCACAAGTGTATATAACGCCTTCAGATAGTAATAAAATCCACTCTTTAACAATAGAAATACAATTAGAAATACCAAACAAAATTTTTTAGTTCATTGGAAACATCGTACACCGTTTGTGTAACATAGTACAGCTGCTAACCAGCTGATTTGTTGCTCCTGCCATCAAGTTTGCTTTTTGCTTTCTATGTTTCGCCGCCGAACAAGTCTTTAGTTACCGCCGTTGCAATACAAGTAGAACACACTAGTAAATTTACCGCAATAATG
Organism: Zeugodacus cucurbitae; assembly: GCF_028554725.1. Classification (NCBI taxonomy): domain Eukaryota; kingdom Metazoa; phylum Arthropoda; class Insecta; order Diptera; family Tephritidae; genus Zeugodacus; species Zeugodacus cucurbitae. The sequence continues at coordinate 3,345,833 of NC_071667.1, forward strand.
GTTTCCCCTTAGATTTAAAAGTAGTTTGATAGAAATCCCGTATTATTTTTTGTATAACTTTTATTAAAAATGTAAATATTTTATACTTATACATTTGTTATAGCAATGTAAATATGTATTTGGATGCATTTCGTTTTAGGATTCTAAGTTTGTAATGTCTTTGTCAGAAAGCCCCCTCAATGAGATCACTGCCACTGATGATAGCGTCAGAGCCCACAATAATTTGAGAGCCAGTAAGACGAGATATTAAATTGCAGGCACCAACCTCAGCGTATGTTACCCCACCAAGGACGAAAATAAATATGTTGCGTTTACGCAAGGGAAAGATTTCATTCGAGTCATTCAATTTAATAGAGTTTGCGAAAGATTTGGCGTTGTGTGCTTTGGCATTAGGTAAGTGCATCATTAACTTGTCCACCATACCTACTTTACTGGCGAATTCTTCCGCGGACTGGGCTTTCAGTAAGCACGAGCAGAGTTGCGCTGCAATTGGTATGTATAGATTGTTAAACACATAGCTAGGGCAACTTCCGACACTCTCCAATACATTATTATCATTGCCTAAGCTAGATTTGTCATTGGTTGGCTCAGCACCAGTAGTCGAAACCATCAATCTTAGTCTGTTAGCATTTGCTTGAAATTCTGTTTGTTGAAACTTAGGTAACGGCAAATTTGAGAGAATTTTCACGGACGTGTTCGCTTTATCCTCTTCCCACATCATTGGCAGCAGCCCGGCCATTGCCAATTGTTGAAAAATAACTAGATGTTGTTGACCAAAGTAGTTACAATAATTGCGAGCAAATTGTGTCAACTCATCACTACTAATTCCCGCACATAAGTGTAGTAAGCAAAGCAAACGTAGAGTATTAAACTTTTGTCCATCGGATGTAAGAAATTCATCGATTTCAGTTAGAATTCTTTTGCGCGCCACATTGTTCAGTATGTCTTCCTCTAAAGATTGCACACGACGAAAGTTGCCACCCAACATATCTATAATTTGTTCACTGGCGTTTAGGTGTCGCATTACCTTTGTTTTAAGCTCCGTAACTTTGGGTAACTTGCGTGCCACATAGTCGTGCATCTCGTCGAGTTTCATGTCGCCCAGTTTATGTACTTCCAATCCGATAGTTTTTGCTTGTGCTCGTATTTGACTGCTAGCTTGTGCAAAATGCTTGTAACGATTTTCTCCATAAATTTCATCACTTATTGCGTTCATACGTATGCTTGGAAGTTTCGCCTTTATTTTACCCACAGGCGGCTTTTCACTTTGCTTTTGTTGATCAGCTCGATGAGGTAATTGGAAAATTTGTAACTTTTGTTTTGAAATCTTATTTGAATGGGTTTCTAATTCAATTTCTGCTGCACGCCGGTTGAAAACTTCCAGCAGTAAACCAGCATAGATCGCTGGAGTTAATAAACTTGATGCATAGTCTTTGTCACGATCTATGATAATAAAAGCGGCGAACTCGGTGGACGAGTCGTTGCAGTTTTCGTTACCAGGCTTGCTAAGAGTTTGCATCATTTTTACTAAATTTGCAGAATGTTCACCAAAAGTTAGAATTACTTCCGGTCGTCCGCATATGATTTGTAATACCCTCAAAGATTGTGCAATAACTGGCAGTAGCGATGTATCCTTTCGTAAAAATAGTGTGGAGAACACCTATAAAGCATTTACGTTACTATATTAACGGAATCACATCGCAAATACAGGTACTCACATTTGGTATTTCCATACTTAGAACACCTTGATCAAGACAAATAAAATCCCAGTTGTAGCGATGAAGTTGAACTAGTCCGTAAAGGCCTTCCTCTTCCAGCAATATATGGAAATGGCTAAAGCAGGTGGGTACACATATTATATGAAAACTTTTTACAGCGGCATCGAGATCTGTCGGATCCTGCCGCTCTAATTCGTGTATATGCATTAAAATTTGTTGAAATATTTCAAATTTGCTGTGTATTAAAAATATGTGAACTTGATGTTCGGCTGTACGTGAAATAATGTGATCAGCATCAAATTTGAAAATTCGCTGTATGCCTTTCAGCTTCAGCCATGATGCAGCGCAAACATGCTCCAAGGGTTTAATGAGTCCTGGTTCAATAATTAAGTCTTTTTTGCCTGGAATAGAACATATGATTGCCTGCAATTTTTCCTGTGCAATAAGCTGAAAACCCTGTAATTTTTTTTCCAATGCGTTCTCCATTGTATTCATTTCTCGCTCCTTCTACAGTCACTTAAAATAGTTTTCTTTGCAAATTATATAGGAAATCTATTGGCCATTATATTCGAGGCGATCAAATTAACTTATTTTAGTTGTGATTCAAATCTGTGCAGTAATCAAAACATTGCAGACGTGTTGCTACTGATTAGCAGAGTTGTCAAAAGCAGCTGTTTCTTTTAATGGCTCAGAGCAACAACTGGAGAGTGGAGAATTTATACAAACTGCATGGTGTTGTATTGTCAATCGAACAGTGAACTGCTTTTAGAAAAAAACTTTTTCCAAATAATAAATGGATATTGAGTTGAAAAAATATTCATTATCAAAGCTATTGGAATAAATCTTTATCTTCACGATAAATTCAAAATAATGGCAATTGTGAAGTTAATTAGGAGGCAGTTCAACCTAATGATCCCTTAAGTGCAGTGAATATGTGTTAAGTTTCTTCATATGTTTTCAGCACATTGCAACTTTTATCATACAAATTCTATGTTTTCCTTGAATGAGAAATTGAAAAACGGTAGCGTTTACGAAGAATTTACTAATTCATGAATTAAATATATAAATTTGGTTTCTTTCATAATACTATTCAGTATCAACACTGTTCGTAGCTGTAATGACATTTTAGAAGTACCATATGTTGCGGCGAAAACCTGCTCATTGCAAAAATGTTTTTTCTCTCTGCTTCCTTGTTTATACAGAGAACTTACAACATATGTAAGTTCTCTGCAGCAATACTCCAATAAGATTGCAACCATTGAGAGAAACGCGAACTGTCAGAGAGAACACTCAATCGACTATGCACATTTTTCTGCTAAACCTAATGAGAGACAAGAGTCCAGTGACTAACAGCAGCAGTTTACAGTGGCGTGAAACGAGTGAAGGAAAACAAGTTTTCGTTGGAGAAATCATGAGGAGAAATGTATGTCAAAATTACAGTCAGTCGCTCTGAAAAGGTCTTTGTGTTTGGACAAATAATCGCAAATTATCGGGTGAAATATTTTCAACGCGTTGCTGTGTTTTTTCTCGTTGTTCACACACACGTTCAACTTGAGTTTGATTTAATTAATTGATTGCAAAACAAAGTGAGTGCGAATGTTAAGGCAACCAACCGTCAGTGGAATTGTGATTAAAATTTAGCAAACAACAATAAACGTGGAATGCATATAAAATAAATTCGCTATTTGTGTTTGTGGCTAATTATATCTGAAAATTGTATGGGAAATTTGATAAATGTGTCAGTGAAAATACATAAAAATAAAGGTCTTCTGTGGAGTATATCATAATAAATTTCTTAAATATTTGCGTACTGTGGTGATGTTGTGAAGTGGTTTGTCAGTGATTATCGCATAAAAAGAGAGGCAAAAGAGCATAAAAAGTTTGACAACGGGCCAATAAAACGGCCATCAGCAAATTCTTAACAGAAAATAAGCAAAACAAACGTTATTGATATTCAGGAAAAGACCGAAATTACTGTTCATATAAACAAATAACTAATAAGGTAAATGCGAATTTAATTTATTCCATAAAATACCTAAACCATATTATTATATGCTGCTGATTTATTATTGTGAAGAAAATTTAAAAATAGCTACACAAAGAGTAAATAACTCGTGGAAAAGTAAACGAAATATTTATTATTAAATGCAAAAGCGGTAGGAATAAAATTAACCTTCCGGTAGACATCGTTTGCCGCATTCAATATTAAAGTGGTCGTTGTCGTCATATCTTTTCCTTCTCACCTACAGTATTTCCCAATTGTGTGCTTATTCGCTCATCGCATTTCTAGCAACGACGGCTGACGTTACATTTCTTCACGTCTCGTCCCCATTGCTGATCCACAAAACAACAATCTGGGCAGCAGCAGCCACAGACTGCGTCAAGTCTGTTAATAAAGGTGTTTACTGTTTGCGGGGGAGAAGGTGTGTAGTCAATTGGTTTTCATTTTCCTATTTCTGGTATTTCGCTCACACTAAATTGTGCTCTCTTAAGAGTAGCATTTGTTAGTTGTCAAAAAATGCCGTTTTTTAACTCTCACCGATAAGAGAATGGAAAATTAAGATTTTTGTTTATTTGGGAAAATCACCGCCAACAAAAGGCAATGAATGTGTTTGGCACTGTTCTGTTGTTTCTACCTAATATTTTTTAAACTACCTGCTAAACATGCTACCGTTGCGCTTGTTTACTTTGTATTATGTTGGCGCCAGGCTGACCTATGATCACGAATAAGTGTTATTGTCTAATTGGCAATATGAGGGCATAATTCAATTTTAATATGAAGGACAGTGAAAGAAATGTGCGTACAGAAAATTATAAAAACCAAAATGTATGGATTAAAGAATATGTCACGATCATAACAAAAGAGCTGATCAGACATCATTGATTCTAAGAACGAGGATAACGAAAATAATTGGGAGTTGTCTGTGAAACAATAAGTAGGAATACTTTCATAAGTGACAGTCAACATTGTCTTCTAATGGTACAGTTGAAGAATAGTATTTATCATGACACATGTCCCTATTATTTCGCACACTCAAAATGATCTTACTTTATAAAATGATCAACATTTTTCTTTGATAACGGTTCTTTACTTCACTGACATCTCAGCAAACAATTGCATGTTACATTTTTGATAATTTTTTTATTTTAGTTTTAATTTTATTTTTTACCTATTTTCAAGCAAATGTCCCTATTATTTTTCACATGACTGTATATTAAGTTTATTTATATATATCATAGATAAAATATTGTTTAATAAATAGTGAGAATGAAAACCACAAACTTGTCAACGACTGGTTAAAGTCTGATGGATGTGTATGTATATATAGCAAAGGGCGATTTCTCAAATAACCAAGCGAATTGTTATAACACATATGTATATTTTCAAAAGGAATTATGCGTTAAAAACTGCATACTGCATATTACTCAATCGCTAATTACTTGCTGAGCTATTAATATGCGCGAAAGTGTGCCGAAAACCTAAATGTACTCAAAACCAAATGCTTTCATTTACACTATTTGGCAATTTTCCAAAAAAAAAAAAAAAATGCCGCGGCTCCAACTGAGTTTCCACAGCATTTGGAAGAAAAATACTGAAGAGATTTTTTGCTTGATGCTATATAAAAGTATGTATGAATTTCTAAAAACGACATCATATGTTTAAGATCTTATAGGTGTAGAAATGTATGTATCTTTGTGTTTTATGCTTTATTAAATATAGATAATTCATAGTTGCAGTTCTAATATGTTTCATGCGAAAACTATCAGTAAGCAAATAAGTTTTTCCCACGATTCTATCGGAACAATAAAAGTATCTAACTCGTAAATATAATGAAATTCCACTGCAACATACTGATGTAGCCGCTGCGACAATGCCAATCTTCCAGTACATAATTATACATGGGACCCTCCGTTCGACGTTCCAAAACACACCACAGTTGTCATTCATTGTTTTTAACAACACGCCCATCATGTCAAAGCTTTTTTAATTCACTCACTTCATGAGTGCTTAATTTTTCTGTTGCGGCTGTGGTACAGCTTATAAGGTCAAGGTCTGTCAAGCGAAAACAAAACACATGGTGCGGCAGTAAATCACATTTATTGTCGAGATTAGAATTAGTCAATAAATGCTCAGGAAATTTTGTACTACAAGGCTGTGTAATTTTAATACAGTACTCATTACATTTCGAAAACTTTTTGTGTGTCAGTGTTCCTTAGTTGAAAAATCATTAATTTTATAAAATATATAGAAATAAATGTGTTTTCGATAAGAATGACATAATAATATTTAAAAAAATTTAAGTTCATGATGCTCTTTATTTTGTCCGAAGTTATAAAACCACAAAATTATTTCGCACTCATGCCGAGAAAGAAATTTATTTGGTAATATTAGTTTTTAATATAAATCAGTTCGAGATATAATATCATTTTGTTCCATACTTTCATACTTACTTGTTTACGTAAATCTCTAACTAACATGCCCAAAGGCAAAGAAACAGGTGTCAAATCAAACGGAGATGGTGGTGTTCGAAGAAGACTTTAGGATCCATCTTTTTTGAACAACTTCAAGACGTTTGTAATTTTGTTTGTTGTAGTTTGCTATTGTTTGACTCTTGACGTCTGTATCCCATGGCTCTGATTTATGCAATCCATAAGTGTAATATCATATTTTTTGTTAGCCTCCATATGATGTAGAGATACCCTTTTAAAATATGCTTCGATAGTAAAATTTTAAATTTTGTATTATCCCCTATTCGAAAAGTTCGATTTATGGAATGAATTTTGTATGGAATTTTACTTCTATTGCCACTTCAAGAGTTCGAGTCTTGGAGAACTTCGATTTATGGAAGTTCCACTGTAAAAAAAATTAATAATAATTTTGAACAAACCTCGATTTTATATGTTTTCAAGTTTGCGGTTCCTTATTGAAAAAAAAAAAAATAAATAAAAAAAATTTCGATATTTTTGAGATAACAAACTCGTTTTATAATATAATAATACATTAGTCCAGTTTATGCACATGCTGGTTCATGTAAATATGTATGTACAGATGTATATATAATTAGTAGTAAAATTTTTGTGCGGTCAACCGTTGATTTTGATATGATTTCCGTTTTGGCACTCGCCAGCTTTCATACATACATACATACATACATACAGTCATGTGAAAAATAGGTAAAAAATAAATTATAATAAAATTAAAAAAAATCATCAAAAATGTAACATGCAATTGTTTGCTGGGATGTCAGTGAAGTAAAGAACCGTTATCAAAGAAAAAATGTTGATCATTTTGTGAAGTAAGATCGTTTTTGAGTGTGCGAAATAATAGGGTCATGTGTCATTTGTCCCTATTATTTTTCACCTGACTGTACATACATACATGTGTTCCGACGTCATTCATAAAGAGACGCAACTTTTTCCAGTTATGCACAACAAAGGTTTTCGTCATCGTAGTAATTATCTGTGCACAACGAATATGTTGGTATATATGTATAAATATAATTAAATAAACGTGTATATAAAAGTTAGAGAAATAGTAATTCAGAGAGAAATACTATGAAAAATAAGAAACAACGAAAATGAACAGCATGCCAACTCATTGCCATTTGTGCGTAACAATAAATAAGTATTATAATAGAGGAAGGTGAAATAAGAAAAATTGCACATTCATACCAATTATCTGTTTTCCTCTATGTTTTGTCTATGCTATGCTAGAGTACGTTTGCCGGCATGCGGACGCACACCACTCGAGTTCTTAGCTTATTTCAATTTCTTCTAAGGTGTGCTGTGAGGCCTTCATAGCTTTTACGCACTAAGAGCATAGTAAATGAGCACATAAGAAACTGAGTGTACAAAAGTTCTTGTCTCAAAGATAATACTCGCTGCCATACATACATTTACATATGTACATAAGTAACCACATAATCTTGCTGTGCGAGTGTCGCTACTTCAGCAGCTCAATCGCTTTGTGCTCAAAGCAACTCAAAGCAAAAGTGCGACCGACGCTTTGTGCAGACGATTCAACTCGTTGTTGCATTCCACTTTTTCTGCATCGTAAGCATAATCGGAGAAAATAGTAAAACGTCTACAGCGTTCCGCACGCCACTTCTTTGAACCCCAACCTTCTCTTTTCAAACGGGCATTATGTGTAGTTTGGCTGGTCATCATCTGTCTTGCAAATGCCACATACAACCAATTCGTACTGTAAATATTCTTTGCTATGTTATGCTGTGATGCAAACACATGCGCTTCCTCACATAGAGGGAGACCTCAAAGGCAGGTTAATGCATTTTATTGTGGGTATTTTCCTACAGAAATTGTGCATATTACAGTTAACTTTTTAATCATGCACTAAGCGACACAGCCATGTGCCTGAAAATACATAGAAATGCTGAACTAAGCAGACGGTGGTATCGCCACATTACCTATCGCCTTTGGCTCTCCGCCAGCTTAGTGTTGTCCATGCAGTTTGCAAAGGTAAACATGCGGTTTTGACGAGTGCACAACGTCGACAGTTGAGCAAGAAGAAAATCATACGTATGTATACCTTTCAGTGTGTAGAGAATCCTATTGAAAAGGAAAGTTACTTGGACTCATGTGTTTACGTAAAGGAAAATCGAAGGAGAAGGTGAACCAATAAAAAAATAAAAAAATCCAATGGGTGTTTCTCTGGAAACTGAAACCGACCTTTAGTCTTTGATCTTCGTATTCTTTTATATATAGATAATTGTTTACCGAAGTAGTAATGTATCTCGAATTTAATTCTGAACATTTTATATATATTATCAAGATCTCCAGTATCTAGTCGAACCGCTGGACGAGTTTACCAGTATTTCTACTACCGATTGCATTATATACTTGCGCCGATTCAATGCAAGCAAATATAGTAATTGGCGAAAGCTACTCCATAAAAACATTAGCCAACGTGCTCACCGCGCTCCAGCGCCAGAGACACAATCGACAGAAGATGCTGCTGTATTCTTGTGTTACCTGTTTTACTGGCTCGATGCGGTAACCACTCATATATGTATGTATGTACGTAAGAATATGTGTATGTTTGTACGCTATCATGTCTTCCAACTGTGTGCTTAATGATGCCGAATGAGTCTGAACGCGTAAATCGCTAGTTGCCTTACCATCCATCAAGTGTAGGAAACATTCGCACACACACACACACAGTCACAGCAAGAACAATAGCAGCCAAGGCAAAACCGCCGAATGAATTAAAATGGAGTGATGCTTGAAATGAAATAAAAATACAAATTTGTGGAATAAGGTACCTTCTGATTTCCGATTTCTATAGCTTGCATGTATGTATACATATATATACACATATATATTCTCTGTATGATCAGCGTTACGCTGTTGACGGATCGCTCAATGTTGACTCTGATGTTGATGCAGCGCCCGCAACAATAACATACACGCCTAATGGAGCTTCGTGGCCACAGCATTTAAGGGCCAACACGAGCGCCGGTCACACTATTCAGCTCGGTTTTAAGTGAATTCTTAGTCACTTTCCTGTGTTGCTTCATCTACAGTCCGCCGCAATGTATTAACTAACTGCTACGCGGTCAGAGACCCATCATTAAGTAATCAACATCGCATCTCTTCTTTTTCTCTAGACACATTTGTAAGCACTCGCATAATAGTATATTTGTAGTATTTATACAAACATCTGAGAAATTCGCAAGAATTCGATTTGATATTGACCTGTTTCAACAGCGAGCGAAGCGAATGGTTCTGACGACGGCCGGTCCAATGAATGGTGGTGACTAGCGTGTAGGTTTTTGAATTGACCAATCTCCCTTCACTCTTCATTATGCTATAAAACGTGTTGTCAGCATAATCATCGCTATCAGCGCGGTAGCATCAACGCGTTTTTCGCTCGTCTTCCAGACGCAATGTTTTATGCTTTCAGCTTTTGCCTTGTTGGGCTTTCGAGTTCAGGCCGCGAACCGTCGTCGTCTATCTTTCTGCTTCATTTTTGGTGTTGTGTTTTTCTCTTGTGCTTGATTGCTTTGTCCGTCCATTGCGTTGATTATAGCGTGCGATTTAGTAAATTTCTGTTTGTTATTCTACTGAATTGTAAAATTGTTTACTTTTATGTTTTTGTATGCTTCTTTTATTTTTCGCTTACACACGGCTATTCTGTTGTTTGTTGGCCGACGCTGGAAGCTTCGCATCTCCGTAATGGTGTCCGATGGCGATGTAGGCTAAGAACATGGGACTGGCTATGACCGAAACATTGCACGTTTGCGTACACTTCATGTCTACGTGTGAGACTACTTATTTGCTTCTTCTTCGCAATTATTGTACGCGAAACAAAAATAATCTTATACATATGTGTATGTGTGCAAGTATTTAGATACTTACAATTTTTCAGCTGTAATACAGCATCGGACCTTGTCAGCACGATACCATCGACATCTTTTATGGCCGATCTCATTTTGAATACCCCAAATTCTCAATAATTTGTGGAACAAGGTTTTCGGTCATAACCCCAAGAACGATCTTGGTTATACGCATGCCGCTCTAACCAGCAGTTTCGACTTCATCTTGCACAAGGGCTTTTTATTATACTCCCCGCGGTTATTCGCAAATATCGCCAATCATTACACTTCGACCACTTTTCGAATGTTCTCTAGCTCTTCAGCGAAATAGTGCCTTTAGAAACCTGGTTCATACCAAGTGTCTTGTACAATAAGTTCATCTCAAAACATTTTTCGAAAACTCAGCATATCTGATAAAATGGGTTTACAAACACCACATATAATTTAAGGTTCATTCTGCCAAGTCAAGGTTTTCGGTCACTGCAAAACCATAAATACATACATATGTATGTACATTGGTACATAAGTATGCTGCTATTAAGATAATAGTAGGCAATAAAGATCTTCAATTAAAACAAATATCGTATTCAAATTACGATCATGATCCGCCCACAACTTCCAGACAATGCTCGAATTTCACATAGTTCGTGCATTTCTGCATACACTCAACCAATATAGGCGCACGCCCACCACAAATTCACATTCGTGTGGACAGCCTTACACATTTTGTTTCCCGGTGTGGATGCCTGTGTCATGGCAGACTGAGCACACAGATCGGTGTTCGGTGTTCGGCATTCGGATGGATCCTTTTACTATTTGTTTTAGCGTTGTTGCCTTTATTTATTTACATTGTTCGCCGTTGTTGTTGTTGTGGTTGTTACGGTTGCTGGCGCTTTTTGTGGTGAGTTTACGCTCATTGCTGTCATTGTTATTGTTGGCGCTTTTGTCAGTCTTCTTGAGTTGTTGTTATTGCGTCCTCGTGGTGCTGCACCCAAAGCGTTCGCAAGACTGCATGGAAATCAAGTTGCATTGTCTTATGCTCCTATGCTACCGTGACTCCACGACGAAGCGAGCGCAGTGCCGCAGAGAGGGCGCACACAACATCACGCTGTTCTTGTACGGCCACTCGCGGGCTATTTCTTCTTGTTATTTCGTTATGGTTTGGCTTTGGTTGAGCTTGTTTTTTTCAATCAGTGGTATATGTACGTATTTATTTACTTAATGTGCTTGCCGTGATATTTGGTTCGTTCGCCACTTGCAGCCGCCCTCGGCCACCGCGGTCGCTCGCCACAGCTGATTTTCGCTCGCTTTTGCTGCGGTTTGTTGTTTCACTTTGTTGTTACTTCTGTTTTGTTTAAACATTTTTTTACCTTCTCTCTGGGCGTTCGCCCTTGGCCGCACAGTTGTTTCGCTTAAACTGGAATTTTGCTGTTCTGTTGCCGCGGTCGAGCTGGCATTTTATTTATATTGATGTGGCATGCGGCAACTGTGGAGTGCGCCAAAAATGGCGCATCGCATCGTCGGCATCGTGCAGCAGCAAAACATGTTTGGTTCTTCATCCTCATGCCTTACAAGTATCGGCTACTACTCTCCTCGGTCTCACACGGAGCAACCCCATACAATCGCATTCTTCTGAAGATAGCTTAATACGTAATGTTGCAATATTAAAATGGCTCAGCGTTCACATACCACTAAACCAATCGTTGGCAGTCGGTCTGATTGTCGTATTTGCTGTGATGATTTTGACCCAGCCTTTAGCAACTGCTTGCGAAGTCTTATCTTGCTATTACCGTTTGCGCATCATCTTCATTATGCCAGCGCGAATTTAGTGCTTCCACTCAGTCCATATTTAGACAACTGCAAGATCGACCAACAAGACCGCTGACCGCTTCGTTGGAGCCATGCTTTGGCCGCTCGAGTTTTGGGGGCATCGCGCTCTTCAAGCCGTCCAACAAATGGCGTCTAGAGCTTTTAGTTTTTCAATTATGCTCATGAGCATGGGTGAGTATGTATGTTTGTTGGCCAACAACGGCATAAAATTGTACTTTTTTGGCTTTGAGTACAACGTTTAATTGGATTATTCGACATTTATGGACGGCACAGTTGTAAAACATTTGGCAGACGCACTGCTTAAGCATAACTGGAGCTGTTGCATAAAAAGCCATTACACAGATACCCCTTCCGCAGATGATGTGATATAACCTTTTAATTGGATTATTAAAATAGTTACCGAATTTGGGCTTCATTCTGTTTGAATAGCGGTATAGGTATGAAGCGGAAGTAGAATAGAAGATAGGAAATTAAGTTATAATAAGATTATATTAAACTAGATATGCAAAAATGAATTGTTTTTTCTATAAAAGTTATGAAAATTACAGTATTTTTTTTCTTACAATACATTTCTTCTTCAGATTTTATTTTGTATGAGATCTAGGGATGCAAACGATGTATCGATGTTTTTGAAACATCGATGTTTTCATCAAAAAGCATCGATATTAGCCATCGATGTCAGTTTCAACGATGTTTTATATAAAAATTTGACTTCACACTTTTTCGGGTATCTATTAACTCGAAACCCTCTATTTGGATACGCTTTATTACATTGGAATTCGATTTTTGTAAAATATGAAGAATTCAAATTAAGGGATTGTGCGCTTGGACAATACTGCGGTTACTTTTATGATTTATTTATACAATTTAATTCTGGCGTAGGCTACTGCGTTAGATCAGAGATTCAAATTACTGCATTTTAAAGATGCTATGGCTAAAAGAAATACTTTTTTTTGTTTCATAAAAAAATCAAAGATTCGCGCTGATACAACAGAATCTTCGGTTGAGTGTAAAACAGAATACTCGTTTAATATTTGGAACCAGACTAAACATTTGGTCCACCAAAAGGTGAAATGTAAGCTGTCAAATTTATCTACAATTACAGGGACGGAAGGTTGAAGAGAAAGTGTATCTCGACTGTTACCCCTACCAATCAGAAGCCAATAGAGTTTGTGTTGACATGAATACTGTGTTTCCGGAGTTGTATAAATAGGCTTATTAATATTTACACATTGTGGCCACTTCAGTGCCGAGTAAAAGACTGTTTTCTAAACCCAGGGCAACTATCACGCAGAAGTAAAATCGAAAAGAAATGACAGTGAAAAAACTTTCCATGTCATTGTTTTGAAACTCTGTTATTTATTGAGAAAAAACTTTAATAGTCAAATAATGAATGCTAAGTGAAATAAAATGTATCTACTTCTTCTGCTTCTGTATCCCTTAGCTTTTCACACTAAATTAAAAAAAAAAGTTAAAAAAACACATCGATGCTTCGATGTATCGATGTTTTAATGGCCGATGTTTTTGATTTCGATGGGTTTTGAAGAAACATCGAACCATCGATGTTTCATTTCACGATGTTTGCATCTCTAATGAGATCATGAATATGGGTATTTACTTTTTTTATGACACAATCTGTAAGGCGAAGAAACTTAAATTTATCGAAAGCAAATTATTGCTAAACAATAAATTTGATCCAATTGTAGATTGATAAAGTTATATAAGAAGTTATGTACATAAAAATGGAAAATTAAAAAAAAACTTTGGAATTTTCTGTGTAGCAAGAATGGCATCAACCTGCTGCACATTTTATATACACTACTGTGAGCTTGTATGTATATTCAGTTATTGGTTGGCAACTGCGAAACTTTATTGCCAACTCTTATGCTGCACTAAAAGTTTCCAATTGTACATTTATCCTATTCTATTTCATTTGTAATTGGATCGCGAGTTAAGGTTACGACGAACCGAATTGCACTACCTGCCAAATTGTAATAAAAGAGCTTACAGAATTTAGCGATATTAAAAAAATTCAAAGGGCAAGCAGCGAATGTGAACACCAAGAGGTCAAATGACGTGTGGCAACATTGCTGCACAGTGGGGTAATGACGATATTGCGTGGATGAAAAAAAAAATATATATATATGTATAAAAGTGAAATAATTACATTGTTTCATTGAAAAATCTTTGAAAACTGATTTCACAAGAATAATTGAAATATGAAAATTGTTGCTATAAAAATACGCTAAATATTAGGGAAAAGAAAATTAATTTTCCACCACATTCTACGGATTGGACTACTGTGCGATGTGTTCGTTTGCGCTATCACAGTCGAACTTGACTAGCTAGGCGCTGGTTAACTCGTTAACTCAAGCGCTGACTCTTTACACGGTTTGATTAGCGACTGAATTTTCTCAACACACGCCAGAGTAGAGTTCAATTATATGGAAAGAGACAAGCAACAAAGAAATCATGAAATAAGTAAGACTAGTCGAATGTTTATTTATAACTGTTTAATACAAAAACGCAATAATTTATATTGGCGTTGTTGTTGCACGAAAAACCTGTTTGGCGCCGAAAGAAAAAAACCAAATCAAATGGTCGATATTTCATGGCAGACACTGTGGCTCGCTCCGTTGCTGTAAAGTCAAACATTAAGTCATAAATACAATATACCGGTGAGGAAAAAATAGTAATTTCCAAAAAATACAACTTTTAATGGTTTTTATTGCTGCAATATATATTTATGCCCGAGTCAATTGGTTAAACCACATTTGGCTATCACAACATTCTTGTACCGATTTCGTTGCAGTTCAAAATGCGGAAGGACAAGCGGAGCAAAACGCACGGGTGCTGCTGTGGGTGGTCAGGCATACTCACGTTCATACTATAATCCTCACGCCAAAATTGTAAGAATGAAACCACATACATTCATACGTACATGCTCACATTTCAGTAGCTATGCGTCCGATTGTCTGCCTGCATTTCTACTCCCACACTTTGTTGCCTCCGTCACCCGCTATTTTATTGCAATATAAAGCTAGTAATTGAAATTTAATAGCTACATGCTATTCTTTCTACATAAGTGTGGTATGCCATGGTTCCATGTTGGCCAAGTTGCAAGAGAATATAGAGCATCTCTTCAACTTATTTCAACTTCAATATGCATAGAAGAGTACTGTGTGTGTGTGTAAGTGTGGTTCTTTTGCATTAGGTCACGTCATATTCATTCATAAAGCACCTACACACACATACCATACATCTATATGTATGCAGACATAGTATTGAGTAGTTGAGAGCACCATCTCTAATGTGGGTTGAATTGAAATATTCATGTATCGCAACTTTGAAGAGGGCAACTCTTTACACAATACAATGTGTGTGTGTTCCATGCCAAACGGTTATTGAAAATGTCATAAATAGCACAATGTGTTACTAAAGGTATGCAGGAGAGAAGTGCAAAGGTGTGTACAAAAAAAGAAAAAAAAAGAAACGTGTTGCATACAAGTAAGACATTCAATTGAAGCTGAAGTGCCGTAGAAAAAGTCAGTGAAGCGCTGCTGCTGTCAGACCGCTTGTATGAGAATGCGCAAGTACTTGAAATTTCTATAGTGCACGCACTACAAACTTATGTACATTTGTCAGAGGTATGTGTGTAGCTCCCACATAAGAAATACAAAGAAGTGTAACTACTGTGGTTTTTCTATATGTGGGCAATTTAAGAAGATATTCGCCGTAAAACTCTCTGTTTTTTTAGTTAAGTACATACATATGTATGTAAAACACGCCAACACTCATAAATATATACACATTCAATTTCTTTCGTAAATGCCTACTTGCTTCATGCTATTGTCTGATTGATGGAAATGTGAAGTGGAAGCTTCTTCAAGTTGATATGTAAGCAAAAAAATAGAAAAAAGTAGGTTAGAATCGCCTACTTTTGTATTAATTTATTTATTTATGTATGTATATTTTGCGTAACTGTTCCAAGTGTTGTGTTCTTATTTCCAACCAAAATCATAATTTTTATAGGGTTATATATATCAAAATGATCACGGTTACGAGTAAAGTTCAAATCCGGATGTCTGTCTGTCCGTCCGTCCGTCCGTCCGTCCTGCAAGCTGTAACCTGAGTAAAAATTCAGATATCTTGATGAAACTTGGAAGACATATTTCTTGGCACCATAAGAAGGTTAAGTTTGAATATGGGTGTAATCGGACCACTGCCACGCCCACAAAATGGCGAAAACCGAAAACACATAAAGTGCCATAACTATGCCATAAATAAAGCTATGGAAATAAAATTTGGTACAAAGGATCGTACTAAGAAGGGGCATATTTGGAAGTAATTTTTTTAGAGAAGTGGGCGTGGCCCCGCACCTACTAAGTTATATCAAAGAAACTTTCTAGCGTCGTTTCTTTTCGGTACTATTCCAGAAATCGAAAAAATCGGATTTTAACCACGCCCACCTCCCATACAAAGGTTATGTTGAAAGCTACTAAAAATGCAGTAAGGAAAACCATCAGAAACTTTAAATTTCATTATAAAGATGGTACAGAAGAGCTGGACTCAAAATGGTAAACAAAATTGAAAAGGGGCGTGGTTCCACCCACTATATCTCAGGAACTATTCGACCAATTTCAATGAAATTCGGTTTATAATAGCTTCCTAGCCTCCCAATGATATGTTGTGGAAATAGTCCAAATCGGATCACAACCACGCCTACTTCCAGAACTTTGAAGTCGAAGAGTGAAGTCGACTAGTGAAGATATCGAACAGAACTTTGCAAACATGCTGCATTTAAAGAGTGGCATCGCCCTTCTAACAATCGTCGAAACGGTCCGAATATGAGGACCTCAGTGCTTTTAACAATTTTTTTTACTTAAAATATAGGTAAGTCTCTCTGATATTTAAAAGAAATTCAGAGGGAATATGTTTCTTCTAATAGTATGTCTCCGTGCGAAAAATGAGTGAAATCGGGTCTTAACTTCCCCTATCTCCCATATATTTAATATTAGGGTTTTCAAACTTTCAGTGGACTTTATATCTTATACATATATGCCGAATATTTGTTTGTTATATTAATAAAATTAAATACATATATAAATTGCGAGATTCTTTATTTGCTTTTACTATTTTTTATACATTTTATTTTAAATAATTTTAAATTTTTAATATAATTTTTTATTTCCTTTCCGTTTAATTGGTTTCGCCATAATTGCTGTTGCAACATCAGAACAACAACAAAACTATACAGTTCATTTTTTTAAGTTAAGTTTTTAAGATCCATAAAGAAACTTTTTATTTTAATTTTTGACAGTAATTTGTTTAAAATCGTTTATTTTCACTTAGCACATGTTATTAAAAATGTTGCGAAAATCTTCATTTAAGCCGAATGGAAACAATAAGATTAAATTTAATTGATAACTTTTAATATTTTCAAATATTTTATTATTTTATTGTATTATTTTGTTAGAATATTATACCAATTTCAACATACATACATATGTACTTATATTTTCTATTATTTTCTAATTACAGGTAAATATACACATTTATATATAATCCGAACGCACAGCCGTATCACAAATGTTATTCTATTCAACAAGGTATTTATTTTCCAATCAAAACCTAAATAAATATTTTTTAAAAACATACATGCATACTAATTCGAGTACAAGGCGAAGTACAAGTACAAATGTGCTTGCTAACAGAATAGACTAACAAATGTTATTTTTTGAAGATTTGAGCGTTTGAAGAAGCAATCACACTTCAAACGCTTGAAATGGAACATTGTCGAAGTTTGCCTGATTTTCAATTCATATCAATTATTTGCTAATCACTTGAAACTGAATAAAATTGTTCACACCAAGCACATAGCTTTGTGCATATATATGTATATATAGTATGTAGGTCTATGTCGGGCATCGCTTTGTTTTCCAATCTGTAAGTTTCATAAATTTGTTGTAATCTCCAACTTGTGGATTTTATAAATAGCTGCTTCAACGGTCTGGACGCTGTAAGCCAAATGAAAAATTGTCTATATGAAAATGTTTAGTTGCTTTTATTGCCGCCGTTTGTATACAAATACACTTCAGTATGTACATATTTGATTTGGAGTATTTGCTCTGGCATATTTTCATGATTTGTTGTGTTTCATCATGAAAACAAAGAAACTATGAAAAAAATTAAATCAAAGATATTTTCTTTTTAATATTATAAATCATTTGAGATTTAAGTGGATTTTTATTGTGTAGTTTTTTTAAACGAGGTCAACCGGTTCTTCAAGGCCAATCTCATATGTTTACGTCCGTCGTTTGTGCTTTGAGTGCTTTTTAATCGGTTTAATAATGACAATGCCGTGAAATGTTAGGTCGTTATGTGGATAGTTTTGAATTATTCACAAGATTTTCGAAAACACGAATAATTTTGATAAATTAGTTTATGTAAAGATTGATGGATTTGAGACATGCTTACATATCGCTCAACAACATAGTGTTAGTTTTGAAAAATGGCCTACTTCAAAAATTGTTTTTGTGAATTCTTGCACTTTTGTAATTAATAAGAAACTCTCAAGAATTCTAGAAAAAATATTAAAATATAAATAACGAATATCGGTATAATTCTCTTATCATTAGTGTATGTACAATGTATATGAGTTGTTGTTATTAATAGATAATAAGTACACAGCAATTTCTCAGTATTTAATTAGCAAAAAACATTTCAGACGTATTCTATTTAAACGAAATGTACTGTTATCATATGAATTAATAATAATTTTGACCTTCGAATTTTTTGGATTATTCAAATATATAAATAAATGTTTGGACATATGAATAATCTCAGAAAAGTAAATACCGCAAGCGTTCAAAATCACCAAGTGTGCGAATTTTAATTTCTCTCACCATCAATTGGTGTGAGTGAAGATTCGCAGCCACTTAATCCGCAGTTGAACTGATGTTTACAATAAATTTCACATATTTTTGTTGTAGAAATGATAAATCGATTTGTTGAAAGCAAACTTGCAAAACAATTTGACAATATTAAATTATTTGCAGCAATTAATTTTGTTGCTGAAAGCGATTTGAAAAGCACAAAAGTGTCTGATGATGAGCTTTAGTAAATTACTCATTATTTATTGCATTGTATGTATATACATACATATATGTGTAATTAAAACTGTATTTGAAGCGCTAATTTTTAATTTTTAACTTCATTCTGCACACAGTCGGATACAAAATAATATTAAAGTTTTTTATTCTTAAATCATAATATCTGTAATATTTATCGGATTTTCCTGAGAAGTGTTCCCATTTTCCATTGCTGACCTCACTCACCTATTTTTCTGCTTTATGCTCGTATGCAACAAAGTGCGATTAATTGGTTTTTATTTACTTCATTTATTTTTAAACCTCTCTTCCGTGTGCTGCTTAGTACGCGCTAAATTGCATAATTAATTATGTGTAAATTTACTTCTCTCGCCTCACTCACATTGTTCGCCCTGCTTTTGAAAGTGAAGAATTTTCTATTTTATGAGTGAACGCATTCCTGAGCAGGCGGTGCAGTTCAAGCAGCGGCAGAGTGGTGCCCCTTATATGCAAATACTTTGTATTGAAATGTATATGAAGCAGTTTTTAACATTTAATTTACTGCCGCGACTTCACTACAAAGCTTTAAAAGTTATTTATTTGTGTTTAGTATTCACTATTTTGTGTTAATGTTGACTTTATGTGGCATAACTATAAATTAAGTATATCTCTTGAGGAAAGATACAATTTTTTCTATGTTTTCTCATTTGCAAAGTCAATTAGCAGGACGTCAATGCCTCCGTTGATCAAAAATTCATAACTTTTTATGTGCGATGTTGCAAATTTCGCATTTCACTTTGTGCCACTGCGTTATTGCTATTCATTTCCTTTGGCCTGACGTTCAATTGGAAATTTGTGGTTGTGAACTGCTGAAATTGAGTGAATGCTGCCAAGCGGCTGCAATGAATGGCAAAGTTTTTCCTACAAATTATCAATATTTTTTTGACAATTCGTAAAATTTCTCTTTCATTTCATTACGTTTTCGCTTTTGACTTTTACTTTGCAAGTTTGATTGTTAAAATTTTCTAATTGACTAATCAATATCGATATTCTATAGTTGGCGAGGCGAAATGCAATTTTCCTTTGTTCGGAATTTGGTCGTTCCAATTGGTGAAAGTGTAATGCACGTACTTGGGTATAAGTACATACATATTTTATAAGACGAAAGTTCGTTCAATGGTGGAAAAGAAAAGTTACTTCCAAAGACTCCTAGAAAGTTATTGTCTAATGTATAATGGAATATAATATATATTGTAAGAGAGGACTGAGAGCAAAAGGACATATAAACAGAAGACCAAATCCAACGTTAGCTCCATCTTCAATTTTAAGGAAGAATCACAACCGTTTAACCCGACAATTGGTTTGACAGATATTTCTAAAGAATTAAAAAAAAAATAATAATATTCGTTTAGGAATAAATGAAATTTTTTTCGTAAATAGTCATCCTGGATTACCAATATGTTTTTATATACATATCATTATCAGGATAAGTAGGTTCTCTTAAACTTTACTTGAGTAAATATTTTAAAATTGATTTGGAAATCACAATTTTGTATATGTACGTATGTATATCTGAATTAATAATAAAATATCAGCTCAAATGTATTTTTGCATTAATTCCGACATTAAATTGTACAACTGAGAACCAGTTATCGGTAAAACGTGTGCTTCAGAACACAATGCTAGGAGAAACTATTTATTGGAAATTCAATCGAGTGGAAACGAATATGCTATTTAAGCCGTCATGTGAATAAAACATGAGCTTTTTTCACTTCTGTCTGAAGACATTTCGTATACTTTTAAATGACATACTCATTTACTAACCCCAGTCTACTGTAGAAAGATCATTAATTACACCGTAAATAAATTGTCGTGCAAAATTATTATATCGACTACTATTTGCTTCACTGATAATTTATTTAAATGAAATCCACATTAAACTTTCCGGAGGCTTTTTAGTTCTAACAAATCTGGAAGTAATATTTTGTTTGCTTTGTTTTTGAAAATCGTTTCTAAACGATATTCAGCAAATTAATTAATACATGTTTTTGATTATTAAATATGCGTGAACTGTTGAACATCTAAATGTATCCTGGTTGATGGGAAGTTATCCAATTGAATGATTTTTAGTCAGCAAATTGGAATTCACTTTATTATTATACTAATGGCCTACCACAAATTATTTTTAAGCTCTCCGAAACCCAAAAACTACAATCGATATTATTTTGTTATTATACATTAATATCGAAACATACGGATCGAAAATTTATGTAAAGTAAATTTAATTTTCTCAAAATACAACCCTGGGATTTCCAAAGCGCGAAGTACATATGTATATATGTGACCTGGTCTACGAAAAGGAAGCTAACGGGCGAAAACTAGTTTTCTGGGAAACAGTATCTCACGTGAAAAAGCATCTCATCTTCCATCCGAATCCACTAAAAAGTGAAAATTGATTTTTTGACACCTAAGCCCCCTTTCCGTAGACCAGGTCACATATTATGAAGAAAATCCCATTCATTATCACCTGTGTATGTTAACAATAACAATATCTTTTACAATCAACTTTTCTCTAACTTAACTAATCTCGGAAAAATAATGAGGTATTCTTAAAGTATTAACGGTAATCTCTTAACGTTGTTATTTATTTGTAGAATACAGCAGTAAGAAAACGTATAAATACTATATACATATATGACGGCGGTGGTTGAAATACTGTACAGTGGTCATAATCTAAGTGAAATGGAAACGTAACCCAAACTTACTTTCATTGCGATTACTTCTTGCCAAAAATTAGAAACGGCAAAAACCCAAAATATACCTTTCCTGTACTATATAAAGGGTGTCATACCGTTCACTAAAATGTGTACCATGCCAAAGCCCATCGCTTCGTAATGTTTCATCATGCGTGAGTTCGGCTTTGTGTGTGCGAATTTACGCATGAAAAACAGCCAGCATTGGGCTAAAAAAGTATTTATGTGACTTTGAATGTTTGAATCACAATAAAACCCATGAAAAGAAAACTCGTACAGCAACCCCGAAAAGAGGAAAACAATTATAGCAACCTTAATAAATTCACGGAAGCGGTTGAATCACAGGAGAGACATTGTACAACACAGACGCATTGAGCTGGCCCACCGAACCAACCGTACCAATATAATAAAAAACGGCAATAATACTGCTGTCGCTTGCGACAAATCTAGAATTTCTAAGCAATTTAATATAATCTATAGCGAAGCGAAGAATTAGATAAATAGCGAATGTGACTCTACTCTTTGCTCTACAATAACAATCTTATAGCAAGCGTACTGTTTGACCAGAACAACAAATATGCAAAACGCGAAAACGAAAAAAAGCGCGAAAGCAAACAAACGAGAAATAAAAATAATAATAAATCGCAAAACAAACAACAACTCCACAAAAACAAAAAAAAAATTAAAATAAATAAATAAGCAGAAAATGACACCAGCTTAAGCAACCTGATTGATTTTTGTGTTGATTACGTACGCCTGCACACCGTTTGTTAAAACAAATTTTTCCCAAAAATATTACCTCATTGTTAAAATTTTTGTATATTTTGCTTTTTAAAGTAAATATTTTGTTCTTCAAGCCGCTGCACACGCTCCATACTCGACTCCCTGTAACGCGTTTGCGATGCGCAGAGAATGACTTGCAATACGATTTTCAGTTTCAGAATAAGATTCTCCATCACGGAGTCTGATACCCTCACCTGGGAACTATTTCTAGAAAGTTGAGATTCTAGCAATATATATAGCCTATGTTACTCGAGGTGAATGTAGCTTTCCAATGGTGAACGAACTTTTGAAATCGGCACAGTAGTCTTTGAGTTTATTCCTTACAAACATATGTAAATTCAAATCCTTCCTCTTAATAATAGTAGTATAGATGTATGTATGAAACGCTTTCTAAAAATTATAGGCATTTTTGTTGTGTGTTTTTCAGTAAGAACTAAATTTGTTTGTTTCCATTTCCAACAGCGTTATGACGGTCTTCACATATCGTTTTGGGTGATTCTCTCGAGTTTATAGATCATGACTGATCGCATCCGGTTACGTAAACCTAATAAATATGATTTATATAGGTATTCATATTATTTGTATAGCTTTAATAGTATATTCTGTTTCGATCCGGTTGATTTTTTGGCTGAAAATGTTTGATTGACTTTTCCATTGATGACCTAATTGACCATTAACTTGACTTTATTTCTAACTGTTGTTTTTCAACCGTTTTATGTTTTTTTTTCTTCTACGATCTCTTTGTATTCCGTAACACATGGTAACTTCATATGGCTTTACTGGTAACATTAATATATAGACTCCGACAGTTCGGTTACGTAGATTAAATAATGTGTCTCTTTTATCACGTATGATCTATTCCACAGACCATGTTTAAAAACGATTGTGAGTCCAACGCGAAAATCTTATTAACTACAGATAGACCCGTTCCCCAATTTATCGTTACTCTGAAGTGGATATGAAAACTTTATGTGGAATTAAAACATCCAGATCTTGTGAAAACATATAGACATATCAAAATAGTGTTTTTGGATGCATTTCTTAATATACTCTCCTTATTTATCACATTCTTGCCACTCGCCCACTTTTCCGCTACGTTAAGCACTCTGGAATGGCAGAGCCTATAATAGCACAGTTATTTTGTTACAGATAACCGCATGGTACTTACAAACAGAAACGTAATATATTACTTCAAGTCAACGTCATATATTCAACTAATTTGAGGCAAAACATTTGCTTTACGCCCGCACCAGCAATAGAGCATTATATTTAACAATTTAATTTAAAACTGTTTTCACGCTCTGTTACTTCGTTTCAATCACACTGTCACACGCTTGCTCTCTTCTGTATGTAAGTGCGACTGGTGTGGTCTTTGTGCTCCTTGCGGAAGTAAAAACAATATTTTGTAAGTTAAGGCGATTCTGCTGCCTTTGTCACATGTTGACAAGCATATGATTACACTGTATCCTTCAGCTCACTCCCCCCGCCCCTTCGTTCGCACAGCGTTGAGCGTTCTCCATTCATAAGCGCTTACCTAAGTGCAAGTGTAGAGCGTGTGCGAAACTAAAAACCTTTAGAGAAATAAGATATAATTAATTTAACTGTCAACATGCTGGAGCTGCAGCAAGTATATATGTGTGTATGCGTGCGCCAATGTGGGTGTGGGGTAACTGTGTAAGGTGTACATACATATAAGTATGTGGATGTAAAGTAGTCTATGTCTTGTACAGCTAGTTTATTCTTTCTCCATGCATATTAGAACATACATAACCAAGTACTTTATGTTTCATATATTCGCCACAAACGTGCAGATTTTTATTAGCATTGAAGCTATGTATATAAAAAATAAATTAAGTATCAACAAAAACAAAAATAAAAAGGAAAGACACACACATTTGCATACATACATATAATCTTAAACGTAAATTACCGCTCGCTGACAAGACTAAGAAAAATCAAGTAATGGTTGAAGGCGGCTGGGTTGATGTTGTGCGTTCGCTCGAAAGGCCATTGGCTCCGCGTTGGCTAGTGGGTTTATGGCCTGGCGCTGTCTGGATGTCTCTATAGATGTTCCTTTTTGGTCGCGCGCCGTCTGGTGGGTGCCTCTGTCGAAATTGGGACATACCAGCAGACGGTGGCAGCGCCAGTTAATGCTAGCCGAATAAAACACCAGGCATTTTTTGTTGGTTAGTTTTGTAGCTTCTTTTGTTTTGTTTCGCTTAAGCGCACTCGCACACACTCACTTTGCTTTCTTATGTGCTTCTGCGCTCACTTCGAAGGGATGCTATCTAACGCTCGAGTTGGCGAAATCTCGTTTAATGAAGAACACATTACAAAAGCTGCACTAAATTTGGCTACTAAAATAACGGACAATGGTGGAGCGCTCAGTCTTTGTTCTGCATCTAGTCTCTGTTCCGTGGCGCGCTATGGAAAATTTTTCAAATTTTGTTAAAGCGCTTTAGTTTGCGGAAATTGCCAAAAAGGCTTTGCTGTTATACATATATTTAACAGTATGTTTAAAGTATGTTGTATTATCTATGAGTTGAGTAGTCTGCTGTAATGCTTTATACGCCAAGTTGAATGCTTAGTAGCATTTAACGTAAAGGGATATTTCTTCATAGCTGTTTGAATATTAAGCACAAATGGAAAATTAAAAGAATTCTTTAGTCCTCTTAGGAGTTCATTTAGTTGATAGTTTATACTTTCTTTCTAAAGGCTGAAAGACAACTGTGTAATATTCCCTAGTAAAGTTCTAATTTATTGATATAAAGGTGACCGTTTGGTTTGAAGAAAGCTAAAATTTACTCAAAAAATGTCAGGTACAGTAGTTTATTTTCAAGAAGTTTTTTTTAGCCAAAGTGTTCACTGTGCACTGTCTGACTTTTCGGTGTTTTTTGTGGCGAAAGTATATGTTAAGAATGTGTGTATATGCTTAGTGAACACACGTTTAATTATTCTACTTGAAAACACGTAGTCACCATTTCCACTCAATCAGCTCATTTTGCCTTTAATTTCATTGCACTTTACGCTTTCAGTTGTTTCTGTCAAGTTTGCTTGATATTTCTTTTCATTTGCCGCTGAATCCCTGCTAACAATGTACCTTAATTGTTTCCGTAATTGGACGGCCTGTCTGAAACATGTCTCCGCACAAAAGCTACCCACATACCCACAAACCCCAACATTACATACATATGTATATTGTATGTTGCCATGTGTGTCGGTATAATTTATTGGAGCAAAGCTATTGCTTGTCAGTATGTGCTGCCGTAGACTAAACTTTTTCTGCTTGATTGCGAGTATTTTGCTCGTAACATACAGGTGAGCAGAAAGTAGAATTTTACAGCTAACACATGTTGTTTTTGTTGTTGTTGGCCTGGGTCATCTGATAACTGCTGCCCATCACATTCCGTCTGTCACATAACATGAATGTGCATATATATAGAAAGTACCGTTACATTCCTTTACCGCTATGTGTACATATGTGTTTTATGCTGATCTAGCAGCTTGCATGGTTGTCGAAAGTTTTTACCTTTTTATGCAGCACTAGACACGACAGGCATGCACGCACGTGGTAAAACCTCACCTGTCAAATGTCTAATGTCAGTCGGCTGCAGGGAGACTTACACTGTGGTTTGTGTGTAAATATGGATGTATGTACAGTTGTGATGCATACTTTAGCACTATTTATATATTTTGTTATTTTTTTACCTTTTTTAGACTGAATATAAAATAATATTAAGGTGACTCCTTCGAGTAAAGTGTTTTCATGAAGTAACCACTTCAATTGATGAACACTGGAAAAACACTTAAAATTCTTAGGGCACTCCGAAGTCTTTGTAAGTTTTAGTATATTCTTTAAACATAGAAGTATATATTTGATTATGGTTCCGCAGACACGTTAAGATTCGAACTCGTAAAGAACCCCAAAGGAGGGATTATTGGTACGATGATGCCTAAATGATGATCATAGAGAAGATTATTTTGCTTTTTATTTAATACTATAAATCGATATTACCGTATGTTGCCAGTTCTCCAAGGAAACACTACAAATTATATTTTTTGGGGAGATAACGCAAAGTTTGTTCGAACTGCTTAGTCTGAGCGGAGAAGTACGCCGCTTTTGTGAATTTTAAAGGAACTGATGAGCTACTTTAGTAAACTACAGTGGGGAAAGATATGTATTTATACTGTCACCCTTGAATTTCATTTCTATACTTTTCAGTCAACAATGAACGCAGCTCCTCACGGTACATTTATTTCAAACGACACTGTTTTCTACACTCATCGGTCTGTGTTTGCAAATACTTTCGACTCTGTGTGTTTGCTTTTGTCGTACATTCGACAAAGTGTGCTTTCCTGCGGCTCAGCCCCAACCACAAACGTAGGCCTAGAGCCGTGCTGTTTGCCCTTTTTTCTTATGGCTACCAAATTGGAGGCTGTTAGCGTTGTGGTATACTAAGCTGTGACAACCGCCGCTGTTTGGCTATTTCTTCATTTTGTAAGTCTACTTTATGCTGAAAGTGCGGAAAATGTTTATGAATAACGGTACAGCATTCCGCCTACTTTCATCAGGTTCTACTTAAATGCCTTGGAAAAGTTGCCGCTGTTTTGCGTGTGAGTTTTATTTGCAATTAGCCGCTTCTGTTGCACGGTTAATTGAAAAATTTATTGTTCTTTCACGCAGTAATACCGTTTTATTGTTCCTTGCGGCTGCTCGAGTATTGCATATCAACGTCAGAAACCATGTTTATCCCTCAGGTACAACAACATTGAGTGACATACCCCATTTGGAGTCAACGGCACAAAGTCGTCTTTTATTTCTCCTTTACAGTAGCATCTGCCATTTCTTCGTTTATCTTTGTGGGCTCTTCAGCTGTTAGTGCCGCCAGCGGGATGACATTTAAACAAGTGCTCACAGGGGATTCACCTCACTTTTTTTATTATTTACGGCACTTGTTTTGTTTTATATTTCATTTGATCTTAGAAAGTTGAGTGCACGCCAATCCTTCCTTCTCGCAAGAAAAAGTACTCCTTTTTGTATAAATATATATGTATATGTATGTGTGTACGTAAGTGTTAAACCAGTGTCTTGTTGCTGTTGTCCCTTTGATTAATGATGCTTATATCCTAGGTTGTTTCTAGTCACTCTCGTACAACATAACTGTAAATACCAAAGGTTGCTTAACAGCGTATCACCTCTTCTATTTTATTTTATAACAGTAAAATATCTTATTGTTATTGTACTTGAATTGTAAGATTTTGCCCTGTTGATATATATTCGCTTAATGAGAGTGAACTTTTGTGTCATTTCGCAAATTGTCGTGTATAACCATCCAGTCGGGTCTATAAATTAACTGTTGAAGTAGTTGTGGAACGAGGTGTCGCCGAAAATTACAGTTTGTAGCTCACTTTTGAACCCACATGTGAGTCTAACGACATATTAGGGTGGACACCTTCTTTGTTTGCTTTGCTTGTTTAACACGTAAGATGGGATATCCTTTCTCTAGAACGCTCGTAACCAGCATCATGCTCGAATTTCGGCGAAGCTACTCGGGATTTTAAGTATAGCTTTGAATTCCAGTTTTACATTATGGGTTCTCAACATAGCATTTAGACAGTATATAGCACTGAGTTTGGTATTATAGCATGAAGGGTATATTATTTGTACGAAGTAATAGTCAGGAATTGATATAAAAGTTGTCAGTTATACATACATAATGGTTACTTCATCTTTGAGTTCAAAAAGAGAACTCAACAACTACTGATCGATATTTTATTTTAATCAGTTGGTACATTGAGTCGCATTCTTTAATATTTCGTTCGAGCTCAGTTATAATCTTATTAATTTAATAAGAAAACTTGGCCCACCCTAATATGCAAGGGTACATGCATGAATGTGGCTTTTCAACCGTACTCCAACGTGCTCGCATTACTGTATGAAATGGTGAATTGCTGCGGCTCCTTTGTCTGCTTGTCCAGCTGACCGGTTGATGATAGAAAGTGCCTGCGTGTTGTTGAGTTTTGGGTTTTCAAGAATGTCAACACGTTTTAATTAAGCTCGGAGATTAATTAGCAATGTAAACAGTTATTACGCCGCATATCTCGTTCACCACGTCGTGTTTTCTTCCCGTCAAAATGGTACTGGCGCTTTTCTTGACAAGGGGACCGCACGGCTAAAGAGTTGCGAACGAGTAGTGCTGAAGATTCTGCAAGACACCGCTTTTGACAACTTCATATTTCAAGCGACAGTGAGTGCAGTTTGAGTTTGAGGACATTGAATTGCATTTGATTTGTATTCTTTTTTAAGTAAATTTAAATATGAAGAAAATTGGAAGGAAGTAATTGCTGCTGTATGAATACTTTTATAGAAAGTAGGTGGAAATTCGCTTAAGTAAAATTAATAAATAAACTAAAAGGCATGCTCGGTTCCAGTAATGTATCACAAATTAAGTTGGAATATATTGTATTGCGATTTATTAATGAACCTGTTTGTTCCTTCTTTGTACTGGCTGCAATATGTTAAAAGTGATTAAGTCGACTTAAGTGTAATGGCGATTACTTGAGTTATTCTGACCAAGTTATTCAGGATTTACCTTACCTTTAACAACACATTTTACCTTAAATAACACAGTGAAATCGAATGCTTCAAAATTCTAAACAATTGTGATGAAGAATGAGACCAGATTTATACTGAAACTAATAGTAGCTATCTTATACCCCTTACAGACGGCGTCGTTAATTCGGGTTAACTGCTTTAATCGGGGTTAATTCGAGAGTTATCTCAGTTAACTCCGTTTGCTAACTCCCATTTAAACCTCAAAATTTTAGAGAGTTAGTAGGAGTTCGTGGCATTTTCGTTGGCAACATTGTTAAATATGGCCGCTTTTTATCTATTGTGAATGAAAATATGCAATACTGACAGCTGTTTTTCAATTAAATGTAAACAAAAACAAACGTATGCTAATTTTTTCTAAAATGGAAGTTCTAATATAACATAATAATATAATATAAATATAACGTATTTATGTCTATTTTTTTAATAATTGGTGATTTTGTACTATTTGTGCGGCTAACAACCGCCATATTTGCTTTTAATTATTTCACCAAAATTAAATTTTATTGCCAATCAGCTGTTATGGGAGTTTATAACTCGCTTTGCTGCCGTCTGTCACCCACAAAATTGGAACTGATTAAAAGCGCAGTTAATCCGAGTTAACTCTGCCGTCTGTCTAGCGTATTAGCTGAAGTCGACTTAACCTATTTCATTTAAAATTATTTATTTATTACATATATTCTTTATTTTGATTCTCGTTTTATGCTTTCAGGTATGTAATTGAATCATATTTATTTATTACATATTCTCGATTCTAGATTCTCGCTTT
Organism: Zeugodacus cucurbitae; assembly: GCF_028554725.1. Lineage (NCBI taxonomy): Eukaryota > Metazoa > Arthropoda > Insecta > Diptera > Tephritidae > Zeugodacus > Zeugodacus cucurbitae. The sequence continues at coordinate 3,375,720 of NC_071667.1, forward strand.
ATGCTTTCAGGTATATAATTGAATCATTCCCGTAGTAAACATTGACGATTGAGTTAAACAATATTTTGTTAGTAATTCGAGTACAAAAATAGAGTTAAACAAGTGAGTTTATTTAAGTGACAACGATAGTTCGTTGTATGGGTAATAGCAATAGAGAAATAAATCTCTCCACAATTGTATGTACATATTGATAGTTGTAATAAAGTTCAGTAAAGTTATTATTATCGCAACACAAGGTCTTTGTTGTTTGTTGTGTTTCAGTAAAAATATCGTAAAATAGTAGAAATTTACTGCATATCATCAGTTTAGTACCGGAAAATTACACTGATCAATTTAGAGTCCATATTTTGGAATATGAAATGCAAAGTGCTTCAATTTAATGAAGTTGTCGATGATTCGATTTATTGTACTAAACTTACTACTACATGTGAAAGCTGAATATTAGATTTAAAGCTGGATTTTACTAAGGCTAAATTGTGTGTTCATTGAATATTGTGGCAGCTGCCGGTGTTAGCGCTTGAAACTCCGCAGATAGTCCATTGCGTATACGTTACTTTCATTTCGCATTAAGTGAGACTAAGCTGCTGTAGAAATTTTGACTTTTAAAATAAGCATGGAGAAGCCTGCAGACTAAAAATAAAATAATTTTAAGCGATTTGAATTGTACTTTTGACAATTATTACAGTTATACTCAACAATTGGTATATTAATTAATATCCTTTCAATCGATTGAATTCTTCGCAATTTCATAGTGAAATTAAACGAATAAATCGAAATAAAATTATGTCTCGTTAGTTATTGTTAAATAAACTGTAAATTATATGACAGCGCTGTATTGCAGCGAGTGCACGGCATTTGCTGGCAAATATGTACATATCAAAAATACCGTTATGAACGCTATAAAATGAACATTCACACTTTAATGGTGGCCGACCATGTGAAAATGGCTTATAAATTAATTACAGCAATAACAATGTGTAATTCAGTGATTTTTATCATTTTATTTATACATTTGGGTACATACACATGTGTATGTATGTGTATATAAATATGTACGTATGTAGGTATATATGTATGTGTGTCTGCGTATTCCGCTTCAAATTGAGGTTTATGTCACGCGATCAAATGTAATTGCACGAACAATTAAAAAAATAAAATTTTATTTTAAACAATAACAAAAATGTAAAAAAGAACAAAGAAAATACAAGTAATTTCTGACTGATAAGATTAGCACGAACAGCAGCTACTGTAGATAACCCACTCTCTTTCGAATTATTTAGTCGAATTATGTACATATGTATATTTATTGAATTATAATGTTTTCTATTATTTTTTATTTATTATCCAACGTTGTTGACTAGCGATATTTAGCTTAGAATATTCCACTATCTAGCTCATCCATTGCATTCATTACTATTATTGCATCGTTTTCGATATTAATTAGCGGCCGTGTTGTGTAGGCGGGTGACTAGCGTTGCAGCTGCGTATAATCCCAGCTCACACACACACACACACACACATTCACTACATAAGCATATTTCCCCAACGCCTCTTGCCGCGCTGCAGGCGTACAACGGGAAACACGCTGACGAGGCGAATAGATTAGTTGATGATTTAGTGAACTTCAATGTCATAAAATGCGCTATTTTTGTTGTTCTTGTTGTTGTTGTTGTTTCTGTTAATTAAAACACTGTTATGCGCAATGACAAGTTGACAATAAATACATCGCAGCGTCGATGAATAACGGCTGATAAGCGCGTAGTAGTGTCAAGTGCAGCGGCGCGCGCGACGTTGGCAAAAATCCGCCGAATGCATGCCTGCCACGGGCGTTAATAATTGTTAGTTGGAATGTACTCGTACTTGCTTTTTGCGTTTTTCGTGTTCCAGGCGTCACAATTTCACATTTCTATTCAATTTGCTGCTGTCAGGCGCAGAAAACAAAAACAAAAATACTTACAGCAAACGTTTATGCTTTGTTTTGAATTTGTTGTTGTTCTAATTTTATTTTTAATTTGTATTTGTTGTTGTGTGATTGTTGCTCACCACAGTTTTGCGCGCCGACTAAAAGCTGAAATTAATTAAAATTTCACCAAGGTCTCTTTAAATTAGTTAACAGCCTTTGTTGCTGTTCTTATTTGTGTTTTTTTTTTATTTTTTGTAATTATGCAAGGTTGTCATTCCCATCCAGTTTTTCAATTTAATTCAGGTGTACTCTTATTTTTATATTCTCTCGCCTGGTTTCATTATGTTTCCATACGAATTCCTCTTAGCACAGGTGTATGTAGAGCTGACAGCCTGTGGAAGAAAGCGTGTTGTGAGCCTCTTACTATTTATTTCATTCAATTATTCATTCTTTCAAAAAGTCTAGGAATGGGGTTGTAGTTGTGGTAAATGATTAGCCTTGAGTGGTAATTATCTCAGAAAAAAATTCGATTATCAAAAATATTGCCACTGCGATAGATATATTTAACGGTGAAACACATAGTGATGAATCATAGATTTTGAGTTCGGAGGCTTTATGGCGCCACTGCTTCATATTTCCTTGAATCTCATGCTTTTGCAACGATAATTAAAGATTAGGAACTCATGAATATTAGCTGAAGCATCTATGTTAGTCCTGTGGAGTCACTGAATATTTTTTAACACCACAAATATTCTAATGAATAACAAAACAAAAAAAAAAAAAAGAGACTACAACATCGCATACGCTCATTGGGTAACCTTTTGCTGGAATATTCACATCGCATGAATGACGCTTCTTGATTAATTTTTTTGTTATTGTTATTCAGTACATCATTAATGTTAATGAGATTATTTTTTATTGATTTATTTTTCGCGCTTTTTTATATTTTACATTATTTCCGCTGAATGCCTTTTAAACTGTCTTTCCTGTTTGTAATTTGTATCAAATCATTCGCGGCTATAAACTTCATTTAATTACACTTTTCATTGGTAGCAACTACGCTCCAGGACTTCGTTAATGTGATCAATTGGTAGTGAAAAAGAAAGTTAAAAAAGAATAATTTTCAATAAATTCATACGAAAAGGCAAAAAAATAATTTAAACAATAATTACAAGTATTTAAAATTAATTGTTAATCTCTGTTGTGACAAATGTGTGGCGTAAGTTACATTCCACAAAATGTTCTTGGAAGTTTCAATTAAATCGAGAAATATACAAAGTTCTTTCATTATAATTGTTTAGAGATTTGTACTAATTTTCGCGAATTTGTGCCAACGCTAGTGACAAGCATCATCAGATTGCTTTGCATAATTAACTGTTATATAAGCACAATTGATTTTGGCACTCAAAACTTTTTTTCACTTGTGATTTAATTAAATCAATTCTACTTTCTAAAACGCTGCTGATTTACGAGCGTTCGATTTAGTTTTTTATTTGAAACTGTTTGTATACAAATATATTTCTTGGATCTGAGAAGTGTATAAGTAAGTAACAGTTTTTCGTATTATATGCAGATTAGCGCTTAAACTGGTTTCTCATTCTATGAAGAGCTCTTTAATAAATTGAATTTGTTGTTTGTATAACAGCTTCTTAAAGTTGCTACCTTTTTAAGTTTGATCGCATTAATTTCGGTTATATTTGTTGCCGCTTTTCGTACATACATATGCTTACCGTTCTACCTTTCACCCATTAGTCACCATTTGGTTCAGTGTATGTTTATTTTTATACTCTCGCAACAAATTTTGCTAAAGAGAGTATTATAGTTTTGTTCACATAACGGTTGTTTGTAACACCCAAAACTAAACGAGTTAGATATAGGGTTATATATACCAAAGTGATCAGGGTGAAGAGTGGAGTTCAAATCCGAATGTCTGTCTGTCCGTCCGTCCGTCCGTCCGTCCGTCTGTGCAAGCTGTAACTTGAGTAAAAATTAAGATATCTTGATGAAACTTGGCACACTTATTTCTTGGCACCATAGGAAGGTTGCTTTCGAAAGATCGGACCACTACCACGCCCACAAAATGGCGAAAACCGAAAACACATAAAGTTCCATAACTAAGCCATAAATAAAGCTATGGAACTAAAATTTGGTATGAAGGATCGCACTTTGAAGGGGCATATTTGGATGTAATTTTTTTGGGGAAGCGTGGCCCCGCCCCCTACTAAGTTTTTTGTACATATCTCGCAAACCAATAGAGCTATATAAACCAAACTTCCTGCAGTCGTTTTTTTAGCCACTTCCTAATACAGTCCAAAAATGAAAGAAATCGGATTATAACCACGCCCACCTCCCATACAAAAGAAAATTACTAAAAGTGGGTTAACTCACTAACGAAAAACGTCAGAAACACTAAATTTCACATAAGAAATGGCAGATGAAAGCTGCACTCAGTTTTTTTACAAAATGGAAAATGGGCGTGGCGTCGCCCACTTATGGGTCAAAAACCATATCTCAGGAACTACTCGACCGATTTCAATGAAACTTGGTTTGTAATAGTTTCCTTACATTCCAATGATATGTTGTGAAAATAGGCCAAATCGCTTCACAACCACGACTATTTCCTATATACCAGAACTTTGAAGACAATCTGAATCGTTTAATTTACAATATATAAAGTAAGTACTAGTGAATATATCGATGCAGAACTTTGCACAAATACTATGTTAATACTGTGGCAGCCCCATTCTAAAAATCGCCGAAATCGGACCATAGGTTTTTAAAGCCCCATATATCGAACACCAGGACCTCGGTGCTTCTAACCTGATATTATGGTTTCCAACTTTCAATGGACTTTATACAATATATATACAATGGGTCAAATTGTGTATTACATAATATAAATAAAGTCAAATAAATAAATTGCGAGAGTATAAAATGTTCGGTTACACCCGAACTTAGCCCTTCCTTACTTGTTTTATTTAAACGTATACATAACCAGAAAAGAAGTGCTAATTTCGTATACCGTCGAAAATTATATACTACACTCGCAATTTGAAAGGCTCAACGGCATTAAAATACGCACAACAAAACTCGTTTATAGACGAGATTGTGAATTAGAGCTAGGAGAGGTTCTAGATTGGCTTCATCTATTTAGATTCTCTAGACACGAAAATATTTTTTATTAATGTTATTAATATATGTCACTTATACAACATATATATCGACCTAAATTTAAACAAACCCCCGGTAAAAATACATGGGCCTCAATCAAAATGTCAACAAATCACGTCCAAACTTTATTGGCCTTGGTCGACATGTACAAAAACCCCGGCTAAAGCTCATTGACCTCGACCAAATGGATTCAAGTGAATCAAAGCTGTTTATAGTTTGAGAGGTCACTTAAATTCGGATATGTTTATATTTCAAAGGTTTGTTTGGTTTGGTTATCTAGGTTTTTAGAAACATGAAAATTTCCAGTCCGATTTCGAAAATGTTTAGATGATGCCACATCTTAAATTCAGTATTTGTGCAAATCATCACTGGTGCTTGATTTATATATTGTAAAGTGGAAGAAGCAGCCCTGGTTGTGAACCAATTTCTCCATTTTTAAACTGTAATCAGGATGTCAAAGAACTATGTGCAAATGTTGCTTGAAATTTGTCGAATGTTTCCTGAGATATGTTTTTTGACTCAAAAGTGGGTGCCATCACTGTATAAAAGCCGTATTCTAATAAATTGCCAGCCATTCTTCACTATGCTCACCTGCTATCTTGCCCATCGCCTCTTTTGCTGTTGCTATTCTTACTGTTTTTTTCCATTAATTAATCTTCCGCTTCCTTTCTCTCGTTTTCTGTGTTTTTGTCTCCCATAAACTTATTATGCCGCCAGCTCATTCTACTCGTTCTATACAGATATTATAGACTAATTGCACACATACCGCACATCGGAAGGTAAGCCAGTCCGTTTTCCTTTTCTAGCGTCTTCTTCAAATCAAAACGTTTCCGTTTGCTATTTAATTAGCATTTTATGCTTCATCGTTTAATTTTTTATAGCACTTCCTTTTGCGTTTGCGGAGTATGAGAACCACTGTATGATTACATGCACCCTTCAGTAAACCTACCCACTCTGGGTTGACTGTCAGCTCTTTCGCTCAATTCGGTTTTCGTCGCTTATCACTCGTCTCATTAAGCTTTGGTGGCTAAAGTTCAGCAACGTCAGTCTGTCTGAAGTAAGGTCGTAACTTAATGGCGGACGTGTGCAATTTACCAGCGCAATAACGAGAGCGGTTGACGCAATTTCCGCATCCGCCACCGCAGCTGTCGACACACCGCTGATGACAACAATTCATATTTTTTTATTACCCTCATTATTGATGTCAGTGCGGGTGTGTGTTTGTGAGTGGTTTTTCCACCTCTAGCAATATATTAAATATTTCTGCTTATCATATATTTTCCGCTTGTCATTTTTATGACTTACTTAAGCCAACTTTAGCAAAAAGATGCGGCCGGCGCTTTATGGTTTATGGTTAGTCGCGGTTATCCGAAGTCGTTGAATTATGGCAAAAATTCATATAAAAGGAAATGCAGCGCTAAGAATTATTGCGCCAGCGTTATAAGCAGTTGGCAATTTTCACAGTGGAGAATCGAGTAATAATGATGTTGTTTTGTGGAAAGACTTAAACGTTTGGCCGTTGGATCGATTCAAAATATATTTCTGAAACTTTTATGAAGTTTCGCAATTTTAGAAATCGACCTTTTCCTATTTAAAAATTGCCACCATGCTCTGATGTCACGCGAATGTCCTTTAGAAACCATGCTTATTATGTATGCACTTCAGAATGCCACTATTATACAAAATCTAAAATTGTATTTCTAACCGCTAAGGCGAAGTATTACTTTAATTTTTACCTGTCAAGCGTTGTCACATAATACAATCTACTAAATAATCATAAGTTCGTTGTTCACACTTCATTTGCTTCTTCAATATCCAACTACCATTTGAACACACTCAAAGTGGTTTCCATCAACTTAACGCCAATCAAGTGAACTATCTCCATAAGTACATACAGCTCTTCAAGTGCAACTTAGCTTAAATAGAGTGATAAATCTGCATGCAACTATCCAACTAATGACGCTGCACTTTCACACTCCTCCAGCACGTACGTGTGTGTGGTTTTAAGCAAAATTCTTTCCAAATGTGACAACGGCCAACAACAAAACCAACACTATGCTCATCAAACAGCTCTCAGACATTGTCGCCGACTTTTTGTTGTTACACCTTTAAGTACTCACCACTTGTTAAGCATTTGCTCGCAGCTACAGAGATTGCAACTGAGATAAAATCTACTCGTTTTACTTATCGATGTAGGAGTACCACCCACCGCCCACTCAACGCTTGTCAGTCAAAAGTCTGAAGCATATTTTATTGGGCTGTAAATCACGTAGCTCCTAACATCGTCTAATCGTTCGCTTTGCATTTTTAATCTTTCACCACTTGGACACACAGCTGCTTGAGAGATACATAGATCGAGAGATACGCGAACACTCGTCGGTTGACTCGAAACGGTTATACCCTGTCAGCTTTTGGCAAAGCGCGCAAATTGTCGTTTCTTGGCCTCCCCGCACCGGGGGTTGCTCCTCTTTTGTGTTATCGCCCCTGCGTTTTATGCGATTCCGTCAAAGTGTCGGCCAAGTAAGTCACTAAAAAATGTAACTCTAACACTCAAGTTGCTTAGCGCTTCAGTAGCCGTTGCAACAACAATAATAAAGAATGTAACGGCATGTTGCAGGGGCTAAATGTCAACGTAAGCTGAAGAGTAATAAACTTTATGAAAATGTTTATTATTGTTGTTGTTGCTGTTGCTGCTGCTGATGACGATGATGATGGGTAACAGACAATAATGTCAGCCACTATGTCAATATTCACTCGCACTCAAGAATGGCGGACAGCAGTGAGTGGCTCTTGGAAATTTACTGGGTTGGCGACAATATTGTTTGACTTCATTTGTTGTTGTTGTTGTTGTTGTTGTTTTTGCTGCTACTACAAGCAATAATCGCGTCACTTGAAAGCACCACTCGCTGTTGTTATTATTGCATGAACGTAACTTGTATTTGTTAGTGTTGTTCCAGGCGCAAATTGTCTCGCTGCGCCACGTCCATAAGCATGTAAGTAAGTATGTGTTTATGTGTATATGCTGCACTTGGAAAAGCACTGACATCCTTTGGTTCCTTGCAATATTTTTACACCACATACACTTGACTTGCGCCTCCTCCTCTCCCCCGCTGCTTTATCTCCACTTGGCCCTTACATGAGAGCGCATGTGTGTGTGTGTGTTGGTATCTCGACGCACGCTCAACTTTTCGCACCGATTGCTGTGATAAAAATGAAAACTTTTGTAATGTTCTTGCTTATTGTCATGACGTTGCTTAGTGATGGCTTTTTTGTTGCTGTTGTTGTTCATTATATGTCTGCATTGTCATTGGCACTTGGGCTATAATGCTGTCATTGCTGTTATTACCACTGTAGGTAGAGTCCCGCCAGCATTTTTTGAGCTGCTGCTGCTGCATTGCTCTAGTTTACTGCTCTTCTCTGCTCGTAGTGATCTTGATTGATGTCATCATTTATTGGTCTATTGTTGGCGCTGACTTGCTGTTCGCCACTGTCCTGCTAGAGGGGGTTGCAAAAAGAACTTTATTTTTACTTTGCAGATTTTATAAAAAAAAAATTATGTAAATATCACGTGATAAGTTGATATGTGATTATACCAACCATCCTGGTAAGATTCACAGAGTTACGGTTTTCGGGAGATCCAGCTTCGGTAGTGTATCAAGTGAACTCTGAAGGTCTTCAATGTTAACACTCGGTTAGCAAATAGGCTTTAATTGCATGATAGCGTGGCAACTTCGACCTGTCTTATAGAAACACCCTTCCCACTTTACAGTACTCTCTTATAAAGCTCTGATTACTGCACAACAGCTCTATGGCTGCATTCGCCGATTCTGCTGCGCGCATAGTTTATGTCAATAGTAAACATTTTTATGCATCTTTTTAATGCTCTTTCAAGCACACGGACCTCACCCTCAGCGACTTCCACTCGCGGAGAAAGTAGCGGGTTTTAGTGAAGTGCTGCTGCTTTGATGTGCAGACGCTTGACAGTTTGAAGTAGTTTGGTGCGTCTGCTGTCTGACATGTCTGAGTGGTGGGAAAAGTGGAAAAAAAATCTTTTTGTAGCACTTCGTCGGTGTTAGCTTTCATATACTCACTTCGTAAGTCTATAATCAGTGTTAAGTATTATTAAGCAAGATAAATTTATGAAAATTATTAGAAATAATGAAATCAAATTTCGAAATTAGTTAGTCTAGGTGTTTATCATAGCCACAAATAACTTCATTGGGGGCTAAATAAAAATCAGTTACGTTGAAATATGTTTCGATTTCATTAACTAATTTTTAGAGAGTTTCAAATGGAGACCAACATTTTCTTTCCCATCTTAGCAAAACAAAAAGTAGAACTGTCTCCTGCTAACCAAAGTTGATTCGGAATAATATTTACTTTCAGTATTCTAAAACTCCGGAATGTATGCGAAATTAGTTTCCCCTTGGCAATGATATTTAACAAATACACCTGAACAGCTGATCACGCGAAGTCTTGTACCGCTCCAGTGTCAAGGTCTTTCTTCACCATTTGACATTATAAGCATCGTTAGTTCAAGAAGCCGATAACTTTTTGAATTTTCTGCGGTCTTTACAAAATTCACTCTAGTAGAAGTTGTTTTTTTATAAATTTGGATTTTCGAAGGTTCCAAGGCTTGGTAAATGGCTAAAGGCCCTAGAAATTCGCTTTCATTTGCCTGCAGCAATAAGTTTCAAAATAATTTTTAGACACACACGCGCAGTTCTTGCAAGCAGACAGACTCAATGAACTGGGCAACCCTCGGCCGATCGGCCTAATTTACTGCATAATATTGAAGTACATTAACCCATTTACATACACACATACATACTTAGGCATATGTGTATTTGTAAGCACGTATGCATTTCTCGGTGCATAAGAGCCAATCAGCTACTAAGCGTACCTGTCTAATGCATCAGGTGTTGATGGATAGTGTGTAGTACATGCGTCACACTCGAAGTGTATGTGAGTATGTGAGCTTTGTTGCCTGGATGTTGTGGTGGTTGTGTGCTCGGCGGAGTTGCTTTGCAGATCCTCTTGCAAGTGTGCTGGGCGTATAAAACTGAGTGCTGGGGGCTGAGTGTGAGCTCTATCTAGCCGCAAGAAAATCAATTTGCCACTTCTGCAGCATTAATGTTGCATGTTTAATTAAAAGTTGAGAATCGTGTTAGGAGCGCATCAAGTTGTATGTACTATTTATGTGGTTTTTGCATTTACATATGAACATAAAGCGATGTAGTTTAGGTTGTACAGAGAAAGTATGGTGAGGTTAAGGGTTGTTGCAAAAGGTTAGATGGTGCATGTTGTACGTAAGCACATACTCATGCAAAGGTGTTCAAGCTTGAGGTGGAATGAAGTGTGTCTGTTGATCTCTTAATTTACGCTCCATCTTCCAACAAACAATACGATGTAAGTAACACAACAAAGCGATGTAAGTAATTGACCAGCTCGACAATGCACACGGAACACATCCTGGAAGCACATACATAGCTGGCTATCCAGTTGATTGTAGGTAAAACGTGATTCCACATTTGCTGATTACATTGCTAATAAGCGTGTAAATGAGACCGTCTGCTGTTGATAGCTGTTTGACGCAATACCACGTTCATACCTACGGCTGGTAGCGCCGCAACCGCACATGCAACCGAAATCCAAAACCGCCGACGTCATCACCATCAAATAAAGCAACCTACTGACGGCAACTAAATACCTTGGTTCATGAGGGCCGAAGCCAAAGTAATTGCAACAGCAACTGCAGTTCATAACGGTTGTTTGTCGTGGCATTGCACACTTTCCTACACTTCACAAGTGGTTGGTGTGCAAAAACAATGCAGCTGCAACAAGTTTTGGCACACATAATTGCAGTGCAAAAAGGTCAGCGGTTTTATGTTGTTGGTGTTGTTGTTGTTGTAGTGCCGAAAGCGTTAAAAAATACGAAATGACAGGTTGTGAAAGTGCTGTGGCTGCATTTTAGCGGTGCTGTGCTGTGCGGTGTGTCATCGCGTGTTGCATGTCAAGTAATTTATGCGGAGAATTTTTTTAATACATCGAATATTTTTTTTGCTTTCACCGCAATTATAAACATTAAGACATTCATAATTTTAGAACCTGCTGCAATTAATCATGCACCATTTGTTTTTGTAGACACAATCAGTTCAGTAGCTCTCACAATATTCACCAATAAAGAGTCAATCCCATTATTTATATAGCCGAGAATGAAATATTTTTGTTTTTGATCCTCTTCGGTGAAATTCGCTACGTCCTGTCAGCTGTTCAGCAGCTCCTGATACGGGGCAGCCAGCAACAGTAAGCAAAGTAAAATGAAAATCTTCCAAAGCTGTACTTCAGTATTTATTTATTTATCTAAATAAATATGTGCGTAAGTAACAACAGAATATTGACATAACCTGTACGCCATTTGCCAAATACAAATATTTATATAACTTCTCTGTTCTTTTTATAGTTGTCTATTTAAATTAAGTATTCTTCGTTTTGTTTCTTTCTTTTCAGGTGAGCTACCTGCTTTAAACTGTACATAAATCGACTAACTTGATGCTGTAGAGGTGAAGTCGAATATTAAACCCCTCTCCTCCCCCTTTCGAACATTTGACAATACGGTAAACATTGCTTTATTTATATGGTAAATATTTGTCGAATTTGTATTTGTCATGAAAAACATTTGCACCGAAATAATATGTCGTGCAAACAAGTGAATAATTGAAAAGAAAAAAATACAATAACAATAAATAAATCATTTGTTTGCAATCGCCATTTCTTTCACCTAAGCAAAATTGTTGTTTTATGAAAAGGAGCGTAAATACGAAATTAAAAATATTTATGTTTTGACTTTAATGTTTGTCGGTGAAAGAATCTGCGGATTTTTTTTAAATTAAATATTGTAGTAACAAGAAAAAACGTTAACTTCGGCTGTACCGAAGCTAATATACCCTTCACAGGTGCATTTCTTTTAGTAACTATGTGTTTAAGCAAATCTAAAGACTTAAGAAAAAGTAAGTAAAAAAAAGAAAACATTTTACTAATTCTTTTTAGCCGGGTTGTTTGCTAGAAACATTAAGGTTATATAGTTAACCGACCTGAACAATTTATTTTAGATTATATTATTACCTTAAGCAGTAATCCATGTCAAATTTCGTTAAAATACCACGTCAAATGCGAAAATTTTCCATACAAGCCCTTGATTCCGATCGTTCAGTTAGTATGGCAGCTATATGCTATAGTGAACCGATCTGAACAATTTTTTTCGGAGATTCAATTATTTCTAGGAACAATAACTCACACCAAATTTCGTGAAGATATGTAGTAGTGTTCCGATCGTTCGGTTTGTATGACAGCTATATGCTATAGTGAACCGATCTAAACAATTTTTTCGGAGATTAAATTATTTCTAGGAACAATAACTCGCACCAAATTTCGTGAAGATATGTAGTAAAATGCGGAAGTTTTCCATACAAGCTCTTGATTCCGATCGTTCAGTTTGTATGGCAGCTGTATGCTATAGTGAACCGATCTAAACAATTTTTTCGGAGATTAAATTATTTCTAGGAACAATAACTCACACCAAATTTCGTGAAGATATGTAGTAAAATGCGGAAGTTTTCCATACAAGCCCTTGATTCCGATCGTTCAGTTTGTATGGCAGCTGTATGCTATAGTGAACCGATCTAAACAATTTTTTCGGAGATTAAATTATTTCTAGGAACAATAACTCTCACCAAATTTCGTGAAGATATGTAGTAAAATGCGGAAGTTTTCCATACAAGCTCTTGATTCCGATCGTTCAGTTTGTATGGCAGCTGTATGATATAGTGGTCCGATATGAGCAGCTTCTTGAAGAGAAAATAGCATCTGCAAAATTTCAAAACGATATCTTAAAACTGAAGGACTAGTTCGTATATATACAGACAGACGGACATGGCAAAATCGACACAGTTCAACATACTGATAATTTATATATATACTTTATAGGGCCTCAGACGCTTCCTTCTGGGTGTTACAAACTTCGTGACAAACTTAATATACCCTGTTCAGGGTATAAAAATCACAAAGAGGTATTTGCTTTTGTTGGATTGTCTATACACATGTAGAAGGCAATGTTAAAGTACGGATTCAGCCCATTATGAGTGGTTGATTGCCAATGATCCTAAATGTTAAAATTATTTTTGTGTTCTCTGCGAGAGATGATAAAATGATAAAATGTGAATAAGGCTCATACATTAAACAATTGATACTGTTTACTAAATTAAAAAAAAAAAGTGAAGATCGCAGGTTTTTCTTTAACAATCATACATTTTGGGATTTCGCAAAAACGGCTGCAGTGTGTATGACAAATTTTGCTTTGAATTTATGATTTTCCCACTTCATTCTGCTTATTTTTATAATTTTTTAAGTTACTAATAACGCGTTGCGTTTCATTTTCAGCAACACATCACAACAAATATTTTTACGCACTCAGCGACGCGTAAAATTTTGCAGTAAATAAATAAAATAGTTAGATGAGTGTCTTTCACGGTCTTTAATAACGTTAATGTTGTAAATGAAGCGCGTTTAAGTAGTTAAGTGAACATTAATTTTGTTGACCTTGAGATTTCCATTAACCGAAAATATGTTGTAAGTTATTTAAAGTGTACGAAGCATGAAATAGAAAGCAGGTGCTAGGTGTTGGATCATTCAGATTCATTCGGATTGTAATCTTTATAATTATTTCTAGGCATTACATACCCTGCAAGAGTTTACATAAACCTTTATTAAAAGTTTTTACTCAAGTATTCAGTGAGTTAAGTCATTGATTATAAGCGAAATATAGGACCGTTATAAAGAGTTTTAGATCAGCATCACAACATTTTTGCTAAGGGATAAGTGGGTGAGTAGGGTGAAAGTAAGTACAAATATACATCATATTTGGAATTAGTTGTAATTTGATAATTTTTTGATGAGCTTACAGCTATTTGAGAGCCACTGTACGATTAATTGCAATTTACTGTGAGTGGATACTATTTTTTTATGTGGTAAATATACGCTCACATGCATATAAATGTTAGTACATATGCAGACAAAAAAAGAAAGAGGCCGAAGAGCTCGAGAAGCTGGCAGACAGAGGGAATGCTCGAAAATTTTATGAAAAAATGAAGCGACTTAACGAAGGTTTCAAGACCGGAGCATCCTCATGTAGAGACCAAGGTGGTAATCTGGTAACCGATGTCCAGGGCATACTGGGATTATGGAGGGAACACTTCTCCGACCTGCTGAATGGCAGTGAGAGTACAACACCAGGAGATGGCGAACCCGATCCCCCAATCGATGACGATGGAACAGATGTTCCATTACCCGACCATGAAGAAATTCGAATAGCAATTACCCGCTTGAAGAACAACAAAGCAGCGGGGGCCGATAGATTACCGGCAGAACTATTCAAATACGGCGGCGAAGAACTGATAAGGTGCATGCATCAGCTTCTTTGCAGAATATGGTCGGAAGAAAGCATGCCTGACGATTGGAATCTCAGTGTGCTCTGCCCAATCCATAAAAAGGGAGATCCCACAATCTGCGCCAATTACCGTGGGATCAGCCTCCTAAATATCGCATACAAGGTTCTATCGAGCGTATTGTGTGAAAGACTAAAGCCCACCGTCAACAAACTGATTGGACCTTATCAGTGTGGCTTTAGACCTGGAAAATCGACAACTGACCAGATATTCACCATGCGCCAAATCTTGGAAAAGACCCGAGAAAAGAGGATCGACACACACCACCTTTTTGTCGATTTTAAAGCTGCTTTCGACAGCACGAAAAGGAGCTGCCTTTACGCCGCGATGTCTGAATTTGGTATCCCCGCAAAACTAATACGGCTGTGTAAATTGACGTTGAGCAACACCAAAAGCTCCGTCATGATTGGGAAGGACCTCTCCGAGCCGTTCGATACCAAACGAGGTTTCAGACAAGGTGACTCACTATCGTGCGACTTCTTTAACCTGATGCTGGAAAAAATTATAAGAGCTGCAGAGCTAAACCGAGAAGGTACAATCTTCTACAAGAGTGTACAGCTCCTGGCGTACGCCGATGATATTGATATCATCGGAAGCAACAACCGCGCCGTTTGCTCTGCTTTTTCCCGCATGGATAAGGAGGCGAAGCGAATGGGTCTGGAGGTGAATGAGGACAAGACGAAATATCTCCTGTCATCAAACAAACAGTCGGCGCATTCGCGTCTTGGCTCCCACGTCACTGTTGACAGTCATAACTTCGAGGTCGTAGATAATTTCGTATACCTGGGAACCAGCATCAACAACACGAACAATGTCAGCCTCGAAATCCAGCGCAGAATTACTCTTGCCAACAGGTGCTACTTTGGACTGAGTAGGCAATTGAACAGTAAAGTCCTCTCTCGACGAACCAAAATCAAGCTCTACAAGTCGCTTATCATTCCCGTCCTGCTTTACGGTGCAGAAGCTTGGACGATGTCAACATCAGATGAGACGACACTAGGAGTTTTCGAGAGGAAAATTTTGCGCAAGATTTATGGTCCTCAGAACATTGGCAACGGCGAATACCGCAGACGATGGAACGATGAGCTGTACGAGTTATACGACGACATTGACATAGTTCAGCGAATAAAAAGACAGCGGCTACGCTGGCTAGGTCATGTTGTCCGAATGGACGAAAACACTCCAGCCCTGAAAGTGTTCGATGCAGTACCCGCCGGAGGAAGCCGAGGAAGGGGAAGGCCTCCACTCCGTTGGAGGGACCAGGTGGAGAGCGACCTGGTTACACTTGGGATCTCCAACTGGCGCCGAACTGCGAAGGAGAGAGACAGGTGGCGCACTATCGTCGATTCGGCTATAACCGGCTAAACGGTTGCAACGCCAATCACATACATACATACATATGTACATATGCATACAAATCCACACAGTTAAGTTAGGTGCCGCGACATGTTGCTGTTGTTGCGTGCGGCATTCGTCTCAACTTATAAATTGGAGCGTTGTTTACCTACAATTGATTGGAAGCAAGTGGAGCCCCACACACTAGACCACGTACAATTATAGCGCGTGCACAAACAAATAGAATTATTATTTTTTGTTGTCTTCCTATGTGCCAACATTCTCTCACCGCGCTACCTTTTCGTATTTATAGGAGAGACGATCGATCGTCTAGGCTTAGTACTGTCTGTTATTCTTGTTGTTTGTTGTTTTTTTTTTCTTGCTTGCATAGATATGCGCATATCTTCAGTTTTTATTGCTTGTACTTTGTTTTTGTATTGTCATTAATGCTAAATGTCAGCATTGTTATCATACATACACACATTCATACGAACACAATGCTTGTTGCATTTGTTGTTGTTATTATCAACAACGACAACACGGTTGTGCTGTGTCTACAAATAAACAAACAGACTCAGATGCTTTGGTATGCAATTCAATTTGAATTATTCATGAGACCTATCATTCCGACTGCGAAGTAATGCAAATACAACATAATGATAATAAAAGCTAAGCAACAACAACAAAGTAACACAAAATATAGAGAATGTGAAACCAGTGGGAATGAGAGTGAATGCTGCATAAAGTTTTCATTATCATTGCTACCGCTGCTGATCTGAGCACCGACAATGCAGTGGCAGCATGGCATAACACAGCATGAAAGACGCTCATTTCTACCTCATTTGATTGGCAATATTTCTAAAGTTTAATACTTCTTATCTTTTTATACTCTCGCAACCTGTTGCACAGAGTATTATAGTTTTGTTCACATAACGGTTGTTTGTGTCACCAAGAAATATAAGAGTTAGATATGGGGTTATATATATATAAATGATCAGGAAGACGAGTGGATTTGAAATCCGGATGTCTGTCCGTCCGTCTGTCCGTCTGTCCGTGCAAGCGATAACTTGAGTAAAAATTAAGATATCTTACACATGTTCCTTGGCACCCTGAGGAGGTTGCTTTCGAAAATGGGCAAAATCGGTCCACTGCCACGCCCACGGATAATAACCACGCCCAACTCCCATACAAAGGTTAGGTTGAAAATTACTAAAAGTGCGTTAACACACTAACGAAAAACGTCAGAAACACCAAATTTTACATAAGAAATGGCAGAAGGAAGCTGCACTCAGATTTTTTTACAAAATGGAAAATGGGCGTGGCGTCGCCCACTTATGGGTCAAAAACCATATCTCAAGAACTATTCGACCGATTTCAATGAAATTCGGTATATAACACTTTCTTGACACCCTGATGACACGGGTGGAATATGGGATGGGCGAAATCGGTTCACAACTACGTCTACTTCACATATAACTCAATTTTGAATTGTTTTGATTCGTTCACTTTATAATACATATATACATTAGGAACAAATGAAGATAGCGGAATAAAACTTTACACAAATACTGTATTTGAGCTGTGACATCACTATTGGAAAAATTGTCAAAATCGGTCCATGACTTTTCAAGACCCCTGATATCGAACATGAAGAACTCAGTGCCTAAGGGTAATTTTCCACCGAAAATATAGGTAAATGTCTCCGATATTTTAATGTAATTCATTCGCTCTGAATTTTTTTCTTATAACAGTTTCTCTCTGTACCAGAAATGGTAAAAATCGGGTCATAACTTCCCCCAGATCCCATATACCTAATTATAAGTAATATTAAATTAAGTGAGCGTATAGTCTTCGATATATTGTAACTTGGTGGTGAAAACGAGTGAAATCGGTTTAGGAATTACCTCAGTCCCCATATACTATTTATGATGATTTTCATTATTCTATTGAACTTTAATCAGAATATATGGGTCGAATTGTGTTATTTTAATAAAATTACATCAATAAATTGCGAGAGTATAAAATGTTCGGTTGCATCCGAACTTAGCCTTTCCTTACTTGTTTGATGCTATATTGATATTATTGTTATTTATTGTAGTATTTGTTGCTTTGCTTTGTCATAATGCATTTGCTTCTGCTGCCTTGTTGATATATTTAACCGATCATTTGTTGTTCTTTCATTACTATGACTTTTGTTTTTTACATGATATACATACATACATATATTGTTGTTGTTTTAATTACAAAGGTTAACGCATTGTTGTGGCATATTTGATTTATCAGCCGATTTAATTGACATCACCGCCACTGCGCCCAACAAAAACAAACCGCGCGGGAATACTGTATTAAATGTGCGTGTGTGTGTGTGTGTGTGTGTGGGTGTGAGAGTGAGAGAGCAAGCATTGCGTGTTGTCGCTTAAAATATTGCAATAAAATTAATTGTCTGTCTGTAATATCATTTGAAGGTTAATTGAGCGTCTATGAATTGTGCATTACTATGTCATTGAAATTCACCGTAAATAATTGGGCTATAAATATTCGCAAAAACAATACACAGCCGATGTGAAAATATTGTTTTGCGCTGTATGCTTCCGATTCTTCCGATTCTTCCGATTTTTCTGTTTTTCATTTCACGTTTTTATCTTTATGCAAATGTACATACATATGAATGCTTGTAGTAATGCTGGATTTGCAATGATTTTAGATATTCTTCCGCATATATAATTTTAACTTTAAAACCCTCAAATTGACATTTTCAGCACCGAGTTTTCTACAATAAACATACATATGTAGGTACTAGACAGATATCATGAAGATACTGTTGGAAATGTTTTCTATTTCTGTGTGTTTTCATCATTGATGTTTCAACCATAGATGAAAGCTTTACGTTGGTATACGAGGGCTGCTATATATATTTCAGGCCTAATAATGAAAATAGGAATATTTATCAACGAAAATGATTTTATTGTGTTTCAAAATATTCTCCATCAAGATTTATACACTTTTGCATGCGCTCAAACCAATTTTCGAAGCACTTTTTTTGAGTCTTTTTTTGAGCGATTGTCAAATTGTGCGGAATCCAACGAGAACAAAACCTTTTTTACGGCCAGGTGTTCATGCAATATCGAATGTATGCTGGTGGGAGAAATGCATAGGCATGCCTCTATCTGAAGGTATGTTACATGACGGTCTTGCATTATCAGTTCACGTACGGCATCGATGTTTTCTGGCACAACGGCTGTCAGCCACGATTGAATTCGTTGTACCAGTTTTTCACAGTGCTATAGGATGGTGCTTCATAGCCATACAAAGATTTTAGATCATCGATGCACTCTTGTCGCGATAATCCACGTCGAAAGTTGTGAAAAATGATCGCACGAAAATGTTCACGAGTTAATTCCGAGATGAATTTTTTAATTCCCTGTAAATAAAACAATTCACGATTGAGTGACAAATCGTTCTGAGTGATGTTATGCTAAGAAATGTCAGATTGACTAAGTAACACTAAGTGTTGCCTAGGCCAGAAATATATATAGAGGCCCTCGTAGTAGCCGAAATCACATCGGGACCGAGGTTGCGTTTCTGAATGCGCTTTGGGAAGAGCGATAACAAACATTAAATTTAGTTTTTGGTTATACTTAAAAAATATTAAACGCTCCACTATCAAATCCGACATAGGAACTGTGGTTTTTATTTCTCTTCCAGAACAACTCTGGCTGCCAAAGAGATATAAGAGAGACCCTTTGTGTAAAGCATGCGAAAAAGTGTTTAAGGAAAGTAAAAACGTAAAATAACGTGCTCCTGTCTATTTAGATTGTTTTGCTTATTCTATTTCCACTTGTCGTGCGCTATACCAAATAAATATTTACATATACATATGTACATACATATATATGTACAATACATGATATCTGAAATTAACATTTTAATTTGTTTTAAATTTTCAAAATAATCCACGAAGTGTTATTATGCTAATGCCTATCTGGATTTACTATAACAAAGCAGCTGAAGTGGAAGACGTTCGGAGTGGATCCCAGTAGCAGCAGCAGCAGCCCAAAAAGCTAAGCCGTCGTTGAGAGAAACTTGAACTTTCTATTGTAAAATGAGATGAGTGGTTTTGGAAGACAATGGTGATGTGTTGCGTCGATTAGCTAAGGCGGTTGTTTAGTGTATTATTGCATTTAACATAGAAAATTACAGCCCACATGGCGACAATAATTACATACATATCACACAACTTCGCATGTAAGCAGCAACAAAAGAGCGGCATTAATGAATTTAAGCCACTTGACATTTGCATTAATATGTTCAAATTGAATGCATTATATTTCTAATGCTATTGAAAGTGTTATATAAAATATGATTACACCCACACACATACGAGGTCTGTTCAATAAATAAGATGCAATTTCAAATTTACAATTTTGCGCTTTTGGTATGCTCTTCTCGAACGTATGTTCACAGTTTCGCCGATTTGCTGTTGTTGGAAAAGTGGATCAAAGAATTTGCATTTAATTTGGTGCTCAAAAACACTTGAAATATTGACAGTGGCATACGGTGAGTGTACTCTGTGGTTGAAAAGATGTGATCGCCCTGGACGCCTCAGCACATCGACAACAGAGGGAAATGTTGAGAAAGTGAATTGTTGTTAATAGAATCACTATAAAAGAAGTTGCTGAAGTTGGCGGCATATTGGTTGGATCTTGCCATGCTATCATAGTGACGAATCAATCCAAAGTCCAATCGTCCCAATGGAGGAGCTCAGGAGAATTCGTAAAAAAACACTTTTTTGTTTAACATTTTAAAACTTGACATTGCAGTGGCATAAACTAAATAAATAAATTTGCACTATCGCTCTGTCCACAGCTGTATGACGTCATAATTCGAAAAATCAACAAATTTACTTAAACATAAAACAGTCTTCGAAATTATTATGAGAAATATTCTCTTTTTATTAAAAAACCAATCATATAATGAGTCTGACTTTGGATCAGTGTGGTTTACATTCTGAATGTTTGCACATACATATGTACATATATAAATAGTGGGCTAATTATCGCAATCAAAGCTTTTTTGGCTTGTACTTGGAATAAGAATTTTTCTCCTTTTCATATTAAATCTCTTTGGGCTGTGAGTAATATTTATATTTATATTTAGAAAATCGTTCGTAAATGAGCTATGTAAGTATGTATATTCGTTATCGCAGTGGTTTTCAGTTTCCTCGTATATTGTATACTTTGCATTTCATGTTGTTGTTGTTGCTACTGCAAATGCCTGCTCACATGTACAGACAAATCAGAAATATTATGAAATCCGCAAAAAGTCAACAAACTTTGTTGTTGTTGGAAGCAGGTCATTTGCCCTAAAAATTCATTGAACTGCGTAAGTGATGCCCTCCCCCCCTCCACTGATGTATACCCGCACGGCATATCATCCATACACCAGCATGCAGCCGGTTTAGGGCGAGCGGTTTGGAGTAATGGATGGGTTGTAAATGAGTGGTTTTGGTGTTGTTGCTTTTCACAATTCCCATGGATATGCACATCAGCGCGATTCATTAATGTCACAACACAAGTTGCAACAACAAAATCAACAATAACAATAATAACAAAGTAACTGGTAAGAGAGCGTTGCAGCTACACTGTACAACACAGCTGCTACCGGCAGCATTCATTCATTGACTGACTGACTGACTGCCTGGCCGCCCTGTCGATGTTGGCGTCTGCAGCCGAAACATCACAGCTGATGATGGAGTTGAAGGAATCGCGACTGGGAACACATGTGCATGCGTGCACGACTGAATGAAGAGGGGGAAGCAGCGTCATCATCCCAGCTCAAGTAACAAGCAACAGATTGAGTGACAACAGCAACAACAACAAAAGCACACAGTAATGAGTACCCTTGTAGCAGTTGCTGCGTGTACTCAATGAACATGTTGCTGACGCCGAAGCTTCCGAATGCATGTTTCGCATGTTGTTGTTGTTGTTGTTTGGCATTGCCGCAGTTTTTGTTTGTTGCTTTTGGCAGGCTTCTGTGCAAATGCTGGCAATTGCAATTTTAAACGACGCATCAGATGTTGTTGAACGGCTGGAATATTGGCTGCCGTCGTAAGCTGCAATTGTTGCAGTGTGGCAGGCTGGCAAAAAGTGCAGCATTACTGAGTGCAAGTTGCAAGTGTATACATACATATATGTGAATATGCGCTAGCAACATGTGGATACGTAAGACTGTTTGATGTGGTGGGGAAGTACTATCGCTCTTCCAAGCTGTCTTGCTTGCTTGGCTTTGTGGCAGTTGTGTCGGATTTTTCATATGTACTATACAGTCATGTACATACCCATACAAACTCGTATGCACATTCGTATATATTAGATTATATTTTATGCGAAAATTGGATTTCGAGCCTATTCTCTATCTATACTAGATCGAGTATAGTTATCTACAGTAATTTTTCTATATTACCTATTGCTATCATCGCTTGTTATAGTATACAGAAATATCAAAATCCGGCAAATGCGAGTATTAGCTTGAATACGTTGAATCCATTTTTCAGATACTTTAAATTTGTAAATTCGCTGAACTTTGTCAATGTCGTCGAATAACTCATATAGCTCATCGTTCCATCGTCTGCGGTATTCGCCGTTGCCAATGTTCAAAGGGCCATAAATCCTTTGCAAAACCTTTCACTCGAAAACTTCTAGAATCGTCTCATCAGATGTTGACATCGTCCACTCTTCTACACTATAGAGCAGGACGGGAATGATGAGGGACTTGTAGAGTTTGGTTTTTGTTCGTCGAGAGAGGACTTTAGAGAGGATTCTGCGTTGGATTTATAAGCTGAATTGTTATTGCTATAAATCCCGTTAGCTCAATTTTAAGTTTACTTTGTATATTAAGTATAATTAATACTGGTTCACCTATCGAATTTATTTTAAGAAGAAGTACCAAAATTATTAGCCTATTAAAGTTTAACTATAAAAAAAAAACGAAAAGAAAAGATGGAATAAGATATAGTAAACATAGTTCTCACTAGATTTAATTCCAGAGTCTCTGCTGTCTATCCAAAAGTCACAAATTCTAATAGCAAGCAAGAATTAATGATGAAACATTTTTGTTTAAAAGAAATAAAGTGTGGTCACACGCTTTAGCATTCCCTCCAGCTGATTGATATTTCAATTTATAGAATACAGAACAATTTCTAGTGTTTTTTTTATACACTAATACAGTGTCGGACAGAAATACGTGCACCCCGTGTGTGTAAAAACTTGAATTGAATTTGAATTTGATTTTACTTTATACAGCTCGACATTCGAATAGGTGTTCCTCGGGAAGTTCACACGACGCATTGTTTTACTATTGCATTATTAATTTGTTTCGCAAGTAATTTTTCACGCTGTATAGGTACTTATGTCGAACACTGTATGCATGCGTAAAATCTATCTATCATTAACCTCAATGCATGTACGCGGGCTTCAATAGCACCCCCGGGACATTTAACAATCAATTGCGCTCACTTTCGAATAAAGATAATTTCCCATTGGGGAGCAAATAACAAAACAACAACAATGAAGCTGAATAGAAATAGATTCCAAAGTTGCAGCGTATCGACAGCTGCAGCAACATACGATGCACGCCATTAATGCCCTTCGTCTCTCCACCAACACGTGTTACCTTCCACGGTCCACATATCTTCAACACCCCATAGAATTTCCATTAGGTTTCACCAATATCCGTCCGAGCGTATCCCATATGCCACACTCGGATGCGCAACGATTTGCAGCGACGAGCCGTCAATGCACAAGCAGCAGTAACAACAACAAAGCGCTGAGAAAAAATCGAATTTGGAAGCAGAAAACAAATGCAATGACAGCAGGGGTAGCTGAAGCGGCGCGGCGCGGCGGTGGCAGTGACTGCGATGCACGCGTGATTAAGTGATTTCGATAATTCATTCATGCGTCGCGATGCGCGTGTACTTGGGTGCGCCTGCGTCAAACCCATACTGGGTGTATAAGTGAGTGTGCTGTGACTAGATAACAGACAAACACGCTCAGTGCGGCGAAGCTGGCGCAATAAAAATAGCATTGAAGAGCGCTGCGAAGGTGTGAAACAAATAAAAGCAATGACAACAACATCAACCGACAAAGCGTCTATTTTAGCCCGCCAATTAGTGCGTCAGACAGTCAGTCCGACAGTTTCTAGTGCCGACAAGGAAGACACTTGAGTAAAATTTGAAAGCCGCACGATTCAATGCGTTGCCGACGAGGCGAATCGGAGTCACAAGCAAATAAGTAAAATAAAAATCGCTGAAATGTTGTCAATAGCGGCGCGTACAATAGAAAAATGTGGAGCGCGTCTAAGCGCCGTTAGTTATTCAGCCGGCGCAGCACTATCCATTCCAAGCGCTTAGTTTTCCAACGCCCGCGCTCGCATCAAAAGCTACTGCTGAAACTACAATATCCCAGCACTCCCACCAGCCATCACAGTCAGTTGCAGTAGTTTTTGTCACCAATTGTTGTTGTTGTTGCTATTATTATTTTTCTGTTTTCATAGCACATATTGACGCATTGTTGTTGGTCGGTAGCGCGCATCAACGCTTTACTGGCGCTTAGTGTGGCGTTAGAATTCATGCCGCGTCCACTTATTGGGAAGCATGCGTGTGTGCATATGGATGTGTTTGTTTGTGTGTGTGCGTGCAACATTCTATGCATGCGAAGTGGCGCAGCACTCGCCAAAACACATACATACACAATCGCGTGGGTGTGTGCACTGCAATTTCCTGCTATATATGTTGTTATTGTTTTTGTTGCTAATTCTTTGTTTTACTTAGGCTGCAGTGAGTGTTAGTAAATAAAGCAACATTTGTGCGCTCTAAATCACAGCGTTTAATCGCTAAGTGAATTTAGTGGAACAAAAAATATTGTGAAAATCCACTTTTTGCTGAAAATTTATTTGGAAAATTTCATTGTTATTGTGTGCTGGCTGTGGAGCCTTCTCTGCAAATGTGATGACAAAATTGCATTTTAAGCTCCGACGATTAAATGCCGTGAGAAAATCAATATTTTTATTTGCAGAGTTGCATTTTGTACGGTTGTGAGGTTTGTGCCCAGATTTTGCAAGAAAAACAAACGAGGAGAAAAATCATTTGGCAAACTGATGCTGATTATCCAACCCCATCCTGTTAGTTCAAAGTTCCAAGATCACTAAACCAACATAAGATAAATAGGTATATCTGTTTTAGGGTTATAAATTTGGGATCAAACGGCCTCAATTGAGAGACATTAATCTGCAGTATAAACTGTTTCTGGCATCATCGCATTTATTAGATGAGAGACTGATTCTAAATTGGATTCCAAGTCGAAAATCGTGTATACCCCGCTTGGCTAGAAACGGCAAATTCGTAATATTTATTTGTTGTTGTAGCAGTATAGAACACTTGTTTAATGCAATTTATATTCAATCGGAAATATTTGCTTAATTTGCAGTATTTTCTTTATCTCTATTATGCCACCTCCCGATATCCAATTTGTAATTCCATCTTATATGGATTTTACTCCCTGCTATTTTATCTACTATTGTGCTTTGTTGCATGAAAATCTATACTGCAGCGCCACTATTTAAATTATCTGCTGCCAAACATATTTTTGAATCCTCTTACGACATTGCCATCAACCATTTTTACTCTCGATTTCCATGCAAATTAGTTAATCCTTTTTCGCAAGCACACCCGTACGTAATTGAATATTGAAGTAATATTGAAGTATACAGAAGTATTTGTGTCTTTATTTATAGTGTGCCACCGCACATGGTTTACACAGAAGGCAAACAATTTCCGACATACGGCACATTGGTTTTGCAGATTTTTCCATTTTGCTTGATTTTTGTTCGATTACAAAGCACATCAAGGCATTTTTGGCTAGAACTCAGCTGCTATGCCACAACGCAGCAATGTTGGGTGCTGCAAGGCATTTCACTACTTTCGAATTTGCAATTTCCTTTCGAAACCTAATATTTTGTTTTTATTTGCGATTTTTGTGGCGATTACAAATCACATGCCTTTGACGCCCCTTTCCCGCACTCACCGTGCTGTTGTGGCAGTGTATTTGTGGTAAAGTCGGCAGCGGACCCATGGAAATCTGCTCTTTTGGTATGTGACCAAGCTGAAACCGCACATGCAAATCTAATGCGGGTTCTGGGGGCACTTACATACGTACAAGTGTACATACGTGTATGTCTAGGCGTGGGGGCAGCAATTTCTTTGTATTTTTTTGGTTTACTCAACTACGTGCGCTCCGCTCTCACTTCTCCAGCGACTTGTAGTATTGTAGTATTGGATGTGTGGCAAAACAGATTGACATTCGACTTTCTACAACCAACCAATTTATTTCTCTGGTCATCTTTAACATTGCTTTGCGGTTGTTTCATGAATTTCCAATTTCTCTTTGATTTTTCACATTCTTTCTCTTTGTTTTTTCAGTAAAAAAAATAAATTTCAAGGAATTTATAGATATTTAGGTTAGGTTAGTCTGGTAGGCCCGCAGGCCACGCATAGACCAGTTATGGTCCTTTGCGATACCAGAATGGAGTGCCGTTACGTGTTTCCTGAGTAGTAGTCATCGTTCAGGATGCCTGCGCCTGTCGTGAATTTTAATAGTTTATGAGGCTTCACTGACGATATCTCCTCTAACTTATCGTACTGTGGGGCCCCTAAGTACCTAAAACGCTGTCTCGCTAACGCAGGACAAACGCACAAGAGATGCTCCACTGTTTCCTTGGTGCCCTGCTCTTGACATTTTCTGCATTCCTCCCGATCTGACAGCCCCATTTTGTAGGCATGCGCCGCTACAAGGCTGTGACCGGTAAGAATGCCAACCATGGTCCTACAGCCCTTTCTATCGAGCTCCAGTAGGAACCTTGTATATTTTTGATCTACCGCTTTGCACATGACCGTTGCAGTTTTACACCCCGACAGATCCTTCCAGCGAGATATGATTCTTCTTGCCATGCCCCTGTCTATGTAATAGATATTTACATATGTATAATTTCTCTTTTTCAAAGCTTTTTGTTTTAGCAAATTTTTAAAGTTGGAAAAATATAGAAATTCAATTTTTTTTTTATTTGCCCGGTACATTGTTGTAATTTTACAAATTTCGTTGATGCTATTTTTATATTTTAGTTTTTTGAATTTTTTTCTCATATACAGTTCTCGATTTCTTCCACAAAGGCCATTTTATTCCGTTTGTTTGCCTATCAGGTGTCATAACAGCAAAGTCAACAGAAATAGCGCTGTTAATGAGAGTGCTCTCAGTGTCTCAGTGTTGTACAGTTTAAACTTTTACTGATTTTTTTGGTTTGTAGTTTCTAACTTTTCACCTTCAATTTAGAAGACACTACCGTTTAAATTTAAGAGTCGCTTTCACAACAAATTTTTATTTGGTATAAAGAAATTTTTGTCAAGTGGCAACGCTGCCTTTTATTGCCTTATGCTGTCGTCACTCAGTCTCTCCAATTCTCTCATTGTTCAAAAATGCCCACGCATTTTTATGTGTTCGCTTAGTATTATTTTGTTGTTGTTGTTGTTGTTGTGGTCATGGGACTGTCACTGTCAGACAATTGAAATATTTCAATTCAAATCTGCGCCCCTTTCTCCACTGGCGGCGCATTGTTTCGCATTTCCTCACGCTCATTGACTTTTCGGGCGCGTAATAGAATTGTTTTATGGCGTTTTTCACTGGCGGCCTTTGTTTTCGGTGAGAAACAGTAAATTGGCATTTCGTCAAATGATATGACGAGACCGCTACACTTGGCGGCGGTGTGTGTGTGGGTCAAGGTTTCGAGAAGAACATCATGAATCACTTTGGAAACGAGCAAATATTATTAATACAATGAATGCTGATTTTGTGTGGCTTCGTTACGTTAGTTTATTGATTAAATTTTGAATTCTGAAATTTGAATTTAATATAAATTAAATTTTCTTAAATTCCAATTTTTACTTATTTATATGTGATTTTTTTGTAAATTGTTTTCCGCTAAATACTGGCCTTGATTTATTCCATTTTCAGAGTCCGAAATACCAAACGAATTCTGATGTTGTGGTGCTACTGTCGGAAATGTTCGGTATCCCGAAACCTCGGTTTTGAAAATGCATTACAAAATCAGAAAACTTAAAATATGTTTTGTTTGTCTTCCATTGCGCACATCTCGCCATTACTTTGAGTAGCACAAGTTTCCACGTACATCTTGCCGACCACAAGTGTGCGGTATTTAAATTACCAATTGCTTTCAGCAAATTCCCTGGCAAAATCATTTTTGATTGCCCACATTGACAAGGGATAAGCAGAAAGTTTGTTAATGTAATGCTAAAATGAGTAAAATTTGCCACACTTTTGCGCTCCATCGACGTTGCCGGAGTAATTACTACCAGTTGCGTCAAGCTTTTTCAACTGCAAACAAGCAGCTGTGCTCTGTAGCCACCGCTTGCTATGACTCGACGCTGTTGCATCAGCGGCATCTGCATGCCCGCCTCCTCCATCCGCTCAGCGTTGCGAGTTGCGAACTCTTTGGCACTGTAAAATATTTTACATTTGGCTTTTAGTTTTTAATTGCGAAACTTTCCGAATTTATTTGGTCATTGGCGGCGGCATCTTTGGCGCAGCGCAAGCGCGACTCGAATAACTTTGTTGCACTGGGTGCACATAGTTTTGGTGTGGAAGCATAAATTCGAGGGAATTCGCAATTTGCTATATTTGCTCTCTGATGAGACCATTCCTCTTATGTTTGTTGCTGCTTCTCAACGTTTGCGCGCTGTTTACTATACTCAGCGTTCTTCATTAGCCTTTACTAGCCAACAAATTTTCACTACATATTGTTTTACTTCATACATATTCACATACAATTCTTCACGCGGTCACGAAATTTCAACCGGAAACTCGCACTTTTGTTGTCCTCATCAAAGTGTCATTAGAGTTGTTGTTGTACGTAAAAAGTTTGAGAAGTCAACAGTCGAGGCGCCAAGTCGTCAAGTCGATTTAAGTTGAGTCAGCTGCAGCTGGTGACGCTTAAAATAACGTGATTGTGTTCTGCTGCGTTGTGTTGTGGATTTATAACGGTTTGCCAGCACTTTGCTTTACTCCACTTTCTTTTTTCTGCACTTTCGCTTTGGTTTTAAGATACAAATGTAATGAAGCATAAAATTGTCAAGGTTATTACAGTTTGTTGGACGTTTGCGGCTTTCTGTGCCATTTCTTGGCAGGCATTCTACAAAATTATTTTGGTTTACTTGTGAAAGGTCTACATACATTTCTTTTTTTTATTTTTTCGCTTGTAATAAGAAAGTATACAACCATATGAACTATGTATCTTGTGATGTCTGATATATGTTGCCGCAATTCCGAAATCTCCACAGACTCTACCGGATCAACATACTTACTTCTTGAGATAATGCTCAAAACTCAATATTCGCAATAGACGGCAGTTTTGGTTAAGCTTACCCATAGAAGGCGAAACCCAAGGGTTCTTTTGAAATGAAGAAACGACCAAGTGATACTAGGGACAGTAAAGAAGGGCAAAGTGATTCCGGCTGTTCTTCCTGCATTTTCTCTCCTATCCGCTACTTTTTTATCAACTTTGTACGCCAATCAATTCAATCTACGCTAATTTTACATTCAACACACTCCTTCAATTACTAGTCACTGCTAGTCTTCATCTTCTCTTCTTGCCTTTCTGTACATTTTGGTCGATAGTTTAGTAGTCGTGTGACTTTCTTGATTGTCGTCTGCTCGTTTGCTCAGTAAAGCAATTTTCGTATTCATCTACATGTTAAGATACATATTAAGTACATCTTCTTCGGCAGACAAGCCGGTGCCAAGACGGTTTTTCGCAGCTCCACAACTTTGCAATTAGTTCGTTGTGCATATGAAGAGTGAAGTAGAGTAAAGAAAATGCGGAAAAAGAATTTTTGAAAGGGAAGCGTTCAGGCATATCGAACATATCTAGTGTTGGTGGCTTGGAAAAGAATACATATAACAAATTTTCAACTAGAAATAACTACAAAATATGAATAGAAATTTGTTCAACTACTGGCTTTTAACGGCACAGACCACCCCTACAATAATAGCAAATTTATTGTTATTACTGTATCATTATCTTTACTATGAACTCCTAATTAAATGCTTCAGTTGAGTATATTCCCAGAAATTTATAGTAAATAGACGTATAGTGGCAGCATGAAACTGTTAGTGCTCGTCGAATCGAGCAATCAGTGCCTTCTAACCACCCTCAACCCTAACATCAAACTTCTCTATCCCCAATATGCCTGCTTACATCGTAAGTATTCCTTTTATCAACGATTCCAACTAAAATATTACTACTTCATTCAGCTTTACTGGAGATTGCGAAAAGTTGTGTTTAGTCGCCAATCAATTATTTTAATTAACCACACCAATAATGATTGCTCGCTGTTCACACTCAGTTGAGTGTACTCGGCGCTGCTCAACTCCTCAACTTGATGCCGCCTGCACTTTTCACCCCTAGAAACGAGACATACATACATATATACAATAAGTTCCTTTGAAATTCCGAATATTTAGGAAACCCCACGACTATATCAATACAGTCGGTAAATAGTAGATGAAGCAATATATTTGCTCTTCTTTGAAGCTTTGAATATTCGTATTCTTTTGAATTCATGCCCAATTAACCGCTGTCTTAGAAGTAAATGAGGTCATTTAAAGCAAGGATTTCAGGCGGAATTTAATAAGTACTGTATGGAAATAGTTATTACAAATATTTTTTGTTAAGACGGCGAGTAAGAAGCAAATTTTGAACTACTTTTCCTACGTCCGAATCCAGATTCGAGGCTGTTCGAAACGTATCTATTGTGTTGGACGAGCTCTGTAGAATTCATTGTACATACTCTTTAGAGAGCTACTTTGTCTGATGGTGGAACTTTCACTAAATAATTTTAATTTCAAACCATGATTTTTAACGACTGATCAAAAAATGTAGGGATTCAAAAGTTTATACGTTATGGAAACGGAAGCTTTTATGGTATATGCTTGGCGCTCAAAAGTATGCTAAGTAAAAATCTATCTCTCTAATTTTTATACTCTCGCAATAAAGTTGCTAGAGAGTATTATAGTTTTGTTCACATAACGGTTGTTTGTAACACCCAAAACTAAACGAGTTAGATATAGGGTTATATATACCAAAGTGATCAGGGTGAAGAGTGGAGTTCAAATCCGGATGTCTGTCTGTCCGTCCGTCCGTCTGTGCAAGCTGTAACTTGAGTAAAAATTAAGATATCTTGATGAAACTTGGCACACTTATTCCTTGGCACCATAGCAAGGTTGCTTTCGAAAATGAGCAAAATCGGACCACTGCCACGCCCACAAAATGGCGAAAACCGAAAACACATAAAGTGTCATAACTAAGTCATAAATAGAGCTATGGAAATAAAATTTGATATGAAGGATCGTACTATGAAGGGGCATATTTGGATGTAATTTTTTTGGGGAGGTGGGCAAGGCCACGCCCCCAAATAGATTTTTTGTACATACCTCGGAAACCAAGAGAGCTATATAAACCAAACTTTCTGCAGTCGTGTTTTTTGGCCACTTCTTAATACAGTCCAAAAATGAAAGAAATCGGGTAATAACTACGCCCACCTCCCATACAAAGGTTAGGTTGAAAATTACTAAAAGTGGGTTAACTCACTAACGAAAAACGTTAGAAACACTAAATTTCACATAAGAAATGGCAGATGGAATCTACACTCAGCTTTTTTTACAAAATGGAAAATGGGCGTGGCGTCGCCCACTTATGGGTCAAAAACCATATCTCAGTAAATACTCGACCGATTTCAATGAAACTTGGTTTGTAATAGTTTCCTTACATCCCAATGATATGTTGTGAAAATAGGCAAAATCGCTTCACAACCACGCCTACTTCCATATACCAGAACTTTGAAGTCCATCTGAATCATTTACATTACAATATATACATATGTAAAATAAGCACTAGTGAAGATATCGGTGCAGAACTTTGCATAAATTCTGCATTTATAGTGTGGCAGCCCCTTTCTAAAAAGCGCCGAAGTCGGTCCATAGGTTTTCAAGACCCCATATATCGAACATGAGGACCTCGGTGCTTCTAATATAATATTATGGTTTCCAACTTTTATAGGCTTTATACAATATATATGACGAATATGTGGGTCAAATTGTGTATTATATAATATAAATAAAGTTAAATAAATAAATTGCGAGAGTATAAAATGTTCGGTTACACCCGAACTTAGCCCTTCCTTACTTGTTTTAAATAAATATTAGCTTTATAAAAATATTTTCCTCTGTCGTTGGTCAGAATAAGTAATTTTAAATTACTAACCATATTTTTTTTTGTCCATTTTATCTGCGAAGATATATACAATTATGTTTATATATATATGTCTACAACCCTCCTCACACAATTTCACATCCGATGTATTGCCTTGAACTTTTCGCATATATAATTTATAGATAACCTTCTACATTTTGTGGTAACGGTTTCCCGCACAACCGCCAATAAATGTTCACGGAATTTATTTAGGTCGAGCGGCTTCTTGTACGCTTTGTAGGGCTCCCGTACCTTTTGTGGTTGCTGTGGCTTTTGGTGTTGTGCATTTCTTGATAGTTTTCTTTTGACAATCAAGTTTCGCGGTTTTCTCCTTGCTTCGCTTTTGTGTGTCTGAAAATGTTACTCTTTTACTCTAATATCTAGTTAGGTCGACACAGCGTCTGCTTGACACCACCTGTCAGTAGACAACCAATGAGCAGATGTTGTAGTTGTTATTTTTGGTGCATTAACTTTTTATTGCTGCGAGTTTGATTGTCGAGGTTGCGGTTTTCAATTCACTTTATTTTATCGTCAATTGAATTTTAATTGCGATTACATTTTTGTTTGTTGAAAATTAAAGCAAAAAGTCAATTTTTCACTGCTTTCACGAATACATGTGTATATATGTATCCATATGTGAATTTTTTTTTTGTATTTCTACCATATCATAAACCATTTCCTTTATATTGAGGCAACGCTACAAGTCCTTCCACTCGTTGCTTTGTCTTACAATCTTCCACTCACTCTCTCTCCTCTTTTGATGCTCACATTTTTCTTTTCACAATTAAGTTTTCATTAACTCTTTGGCTTTTGCTGGCCCACTTACTGAAATGCCATTGTTGATTTGTCGAATTTTCCGTTGCGGTTACAGTTTGAATAATTTTCCTTTTATGCCTTTGCGCATTATGAGTTGGGAGAATTTTCAATTATTTTTAAACGAAAAGTTTTAATTTGTTTCGCCGCATAGAATATAGTCAAATAAAGCGCTCTCCGGTGTAAGATATGCCATACTCTGTTATTGTTGTTTTATTATAGCGGTTTGTTTATTTTGTAACCACCTCGGCCACTGCCTGCCGCTGTCGTTGTGGCGGTAAAATTTATTTCACTTGTTTATTATTGTAGCACCATCTTAGCACGGATGTCTGTATGCGTGAGTGTATACACTCTTTAAGCGGCCTCATGCTGCGCACTGTACACAAACACTCACACACGCACAGCCACTTGATGTAAAATAATCAAAATTTGGCTTACAACATTTCAGCATTTTCGCCCTCGCGTCGTGTTTGCTTGCGATTTGCATATGAAATGTGAAAATTTTATTAGCCTCACTTGAAATTAACCCTTCCTTCACCTAGAACGCTACGCAACGCAACGCCACAGCGCATGCATATGTGAGTACTTGAATCACTCTCAACAGGCACACAGTACTCACACCTACACTGAGTTTGTGGACTTCTTTATTTGTGACTTTCTTGCTAAATACTTTATTGGCATATCATCCCTGGCCCCCATTTTCCCACTGCATCGGCCTTCAGCCACAACACACCACACATTTAAAACAAATTGCCTTTTTAGAAATTCAAATGAAACAACTTCTAAGGCGCTTATTTACATGCATATACGCTGCCGTCTGGCCTTGCACCCCCGCCCATCGGCACTTAATAATTTTGTATTTGTATTCAAGCGACACTCAAAAATTTTTAATTAGAAAATCCAGTTGTACGCCTCTCTGTCACCTTCATCGTTGCTTCAGGGTTTGCTTCTCGGTATGTGTGTGCTTGCGTGCGCGTGCCACATGGCGCTCTGAGCGCATAAGCGCGTATTTTGACAAAATTTGTTGACATTTAAAATTTATTTAACCTCACACTGTTTGCTACCCGGCACGGGGAGAGGATTGGAGGTAAATCCTCCCCATTGTTGGTGGTATTGTCGACAGCAGCCGCAACATAATCACGTGCCGGTTTACAAGCACGCACACTTACCGAGCGGTAAAGTAACACAGAGCCAGTAGGAAATTAAAGGTAATAAAGAATATTCTTTCTTCCTTCCTTCCTTCTAACACTTCTATTTAATAAAGAAATTTTACCTAATTAAATGAATGAGGAGCTGGAACTCTTACTTTTCAAGGCCCCGGATATTGAACTCAGTGGCTAATAGTAATTTTTCACCCAAAATATCGGTAAATCTCTCATATATTTTAATGTCATTCAGAGGGAATGTTTTTTTTTTTCTAATGCTCTGTACCAAAAATGGTTAAAATAAGGTTAAAAAATACGATGGGTTTTATTCCTCATAAATCGGTTAATATGTGAGATATCTTAGCCAATTTGTGAGCGTATTATTGATGAGCGATATTTCACTACCGGTGATTTTTTCACTGTGATTGAAAAATCGCATATAGCAACTGCAATCAATTTTTGTAAATAGCAGTGAATTAGAATCGCAATGGCAGTTCAATAATTTGAGTTCGATCACAGTACCTATAGAGAAGTTCAGTGCTTTTGTTCGATCACAGTACATATAGGAGTTCAGTAAGTCTAATTCGATCACTGTAGCAATCACAGTTCAGTAGCAATAGCAATGTTAGTTGCGATTTCGATCAATTCGGGTGCGGTGATTACGAAAGCAGTTAAATCTACCCAACATTTATTATTTAGTTAATTGTGATTACAAAAGTACACACATTTTTGGATATTGTTAAAATTAATAAATATTAAAATGTAAAAAATTAAAAAAAATGTGGATTGCAAATTCTCATAAATTCATTTTTTTTTGTAGCGATCGCAATAGCAATATAAAATCACAGTGATTCAAAAATATCAATATCGCTCATCACTAGAGCGTATAGTCTTGGTTATATTATACCTTGGTAATGAAAATGAGTGAAATCGGACCAGGTATTCCTCCAGGCCTCATATGCTATATATAATGATTTCCATTATTCGAATGGATTTTATTGTGTTTTAGATAATAAAATAATAAAGTTTCGTGGAAACAGAAAATTCTTTCTAAATTTGTTTAATATACTGGTATAAGAGTACAATGTTCGATTACACCCGCTCTTAGCCTTTCCTTATTCGTCTGATCTCAAATCGAGTACTGGAGCAAAATTGTTCGAACCAAAACCTTTTAAACTTTTAGTTACTTTCAAAACTTGCGGATCCCCCTTTGATTACGAACCCGAGTTTTTGCTCTTCATGCTATAGCACAATGTTCTCCGTTCAGCTGACTATCAATTTGGCATCGCAAAGCTTTAGCTATCCGCGCTCCGATATGGTAGAGCGTACTTCACCGTATGTCCTTTGGAAATTTGAATTTCCTACTGGGTCATGACACTTGAACACTTGAAATTATAAAATTCGTGAATCGCGAGCTAAGCTAAATGCGGCAATTAGCATACGCAACATGCAGAGCAATGCGTCGGAAGGCAACTCGTAATGAGGGGTGGCAGGGGAAAAGCAGTGGCGGCTGTTGCTGGTGCCGGTACTGTGGATCGCCACTTGCCATCATTTCATTACACGCTTTGTTAGTGTTGTTAGACATGTAAATTTGTATGTATGCATGTATGTGTGTATGTATGTATACATAGGTGAGTGTGCATTTTGGTGGAGGTTGTTGCGCCTCGCCGTGTGTCATGTGAATTGACACGATAAGCTACATAAAATTCAATAGCAGCAACAACAAATTGCCAGCATTATTGCCTCCCTCGTCGACGCTTCACTGTTTTGGTTTATTATGTTGGCATTGTTGTTGTTGCCTTTATGTTGCAAATGAGTTTAAATTTAACAACATGACTGTGTGTGTGGGTGCGTTGTGCTTTCATCTGGCGTTGCCTGTATTTGACTGCAGCATCGCACAATTTATGTGGTGTGATGCATAAGTTGTACACACACATACGTACATACATACATACAATACACTCACATGCGTTTGTTTGCTTGCTTGTTTGCAAGTCTATTAGCGTAGAAATCACGTTTCATTTGCTTTGATAAAATTTTTACAGTAAATTACTTGCCTACGACACAAAAGCGAACGAACACACATACATACATACATATTTACTTGTTAATAAAGTGACATACTGAGCAACGATTCGACTACAAGTGGCATGACAACGCGTGCATTCATAGCACTTAACTTAAATACATATGTATATGTATATATTTCTAGATACAATTGTAAAATGACTGTGTTTTTCTTTTGAACTACTTCGAAACCAATCCACAACTAGTTCCATTCGGTTGAGTACTCGTTTTCATTTCAGCTTGTACGACACAAAGCCTACCTTTTCATACACATGTGTGTATGTATATGTAAGTATATAAAAACTTACGAAAATATCGGTACATATCTACCCATATATACAGTATACATATGCATGTATGTCTAAGAGCAGACTCAGTTCTTTGCTTTATTAAATGTACGCTGTCACATTTTCGATTGTTGTTAGGTTTGCTGTTCATTGGACATTTTGTTGTGCCAGCTAATTTACGG
Source organism: Zeugodacus cucurbitae (assembly GCF_028554725.1). Classification (NCBI taxonomy): domain Eukaryota; kingdom Metazoa; phylum Arthropoda; class Insecta; order Diptera; family Tephritidae; genus Zeugodacus; species Zeugodacus cucurbitae. The sequence continues at coordinate 3,412,497 of NC_071667.1, forward strand.
GTGCTTCCAGTTTGAGTTCATTTTTACGCTAATGACTTTGCAGCCTCAAAACTCATAATTAACAGACTTCCCGCGACATTCGTGTTTAGCAAATTTGTACAGTTCACTTTGCTGTTTTGGACATTCATTTTGCTGATGCTGCGTGTGTTATCAGCTTCAATGAATTATGGAGATTTATTTAAAATGTATACAGAAATGTTAATAAAGTGTAAATTCTGATTTATGCTTACATACATACATACATATGCATATGTATGAAATAGACGCTGCAAATATGAAATCGGTCATTGACACTCTCCTTCTATTCGCTCACTACTATTTGTATTGCTTAACTGGTATAAACTAGCTAATGACTTCGTAGAATAACAAAATACTTCTCGTTGTTAGTATTACGATACTTCTTCCATGGCTACAGTGAACGCTTTCGGCCTCCATCAATAGTGGGAAATTCAGGTTGATGGCTTGATTTTGTATAAATATTATTTGGGATTTATGAAAAAAAAAACAATTAAAAAGCAAGTAAGGAAGGGCTAAGTTCGGGTGTAACCGAACATTTTATACTCTCGCAATTTATTTATTTAACTTTATTTATATTATATAATACACAATTTGACCCACATATTCGTCATATATATTGTATAAAGTTCATTGAAAGTTGGAAACCATAATATTAGGTTAGAAGCACCGAGGTCCTTGTATTCGATATATGGGGCCTTGAAAACCTTTGATCCGATTTCGGCGATTTTTAGAATGGGGCTGCCACACTATAAACGTAGTATTTGTGCAAAGTTCTGCACCGATATCTTCACTAGTGCTTACTTTATATATTGCAAAGTAAACGATTCAGATCGTCTTCAAAGCTCTGGTATATAGGAAGTAGGCGTGGTTGTGAAGCGATTTGGCCTATTTTTACAACATATCATTGGGATGTAAGAAAACTATTACGAACCCAGTTTCATTGACATCGGTCTAGTAGTTCCTGAGATATGGTTTTTGACCCATAAGTGGGCGACGCCACGCCCATTTTCCATTTTGCAAAAAAATCTGAGTGCAGCTTCCATCTGCCATTTCTTATGTGAAATTTAGTGTTTCTGACGTTTTTCGTTAGTGAGTTAACCCACTTTTAGTAATTTTCAACCTAACCTTTGTATGGGAGGTGGGCGTGGTTATTATCCGATTTCTTTCATTTTTGGAATGTATTAAGAAGTGGCTAAAAAAACGTCTGCAGAAAATTTGGTTTATATAGCTCTATTGGTTTCCGAGATATGTACAAAAAACCTATTTGGGGGCGGGGCCACGCCCCCATAGCCATAGCTTTATTAATGGCTTAGTTGTGGCACTTTATGTGTTTTCGGTTTTCGCCATTTTGTGGGCGTGGCAGTGGTCCGATTTTGCTCATTTTCGAAAGCAACCTTCCTATGGTGCCAAGAAATAAGTGTTCCAAGTTTGCTTGCACAGACGGACGGACGGACGGACAGACAGACATTCGGATTTGAACTCCACTCTTCACCCTGATCACTTTGGTATATATAACCCTATATCTAACTCGTTTAGTTTTGGGTGTTACAAACAACCGTTATGTGAACAAAACTATAATAGTCTCTTTAGCAACTTTGTTGCGAGAGTATAAAAATGGAAAAACAAAATTTGTCAAACCTAAATATTAACAAACAAACACCTATTCTTAATCCTTGTATGCATATTAAAATATTAAAAATATTTAGAAACCACAAATTACATATTATACTGTTGCTTAGCTTGCTGTTGTTTCTTAAATTTGTTTATTATTGTTTTTAGAAATTTTAAAAATTTCCTTATATTAAACATTTAAACGATTTATTCAAAATTAAAATTCTTGTCATCACTGCTTAAGTACTTAAATGTAACAAATTAGTTTATTATAACGCAGTATGAGCTACAAATCAATTAGGACTTCCGACTGAGTCCGTATTTGTCCAAACGAATATTTTCCTCACCATTTCAGTTAACAGTGCTTGCATAGTTTTGTATACTAATTAATATTATATCGCATAACAAGAAAATATTTGCTTTCATCATTTGCATTCACGCACACACACACACATACATAAATACGCATTGACTTTTATATACATATGTAAAGAGCGTTTTACAATGCTTCTATTTAACAAATATGCAATAAAATACCAAGTAACTCGTTAAAATATTTACCTGAACTGTGCAAATATTGTGTTAACCTCTTCAGTTCTGTGAAAGAGTATAATATAATACAATAAAAGTGAAGTTGGACATATAAAATTTTTTGCTGTAGTAGTACATGTATTGTTTTTTTATACTCTCGCAACAAAGTTGCTACGAGAGTATTATAGTTTTGTCCACATAACGGTTGGTTGTAAGTCCTAAAACTAAACGAGATATAGGGTTATATATATCAAAATGATCAGGGTGACGAGTAAAATCAAATCTGGATGTCCGTCTGTCCGTCCGTCCGTGCAAGCTGTAACTTGAGTAAAAATTAAGATATCTTGATGAAACTTGGAAGACGTATTTCTTGACACCATAAGAAGGTTAAAATCGGACCACTGCCACGCCCACAAAGTGACAATAACCGAAAACATATAAAAAGCTATAACTCAGCCATAAATGAAGTAAAATTTGGTATAAAGGATCGCACTATGAAGGGGCATATGTGGATGTAGTTTTTTTTGGGGAAGTGGGCGTATCCCACTGTATATATCTCGTAAACTAGTAAAGCTATATCAAGGAAACTTTCTAGGGTCGTTTCTTTTATGTACTATCTTATGCAGTACAAAAATGGAGGAAATCAGATTATAACCACGCCCACCTGCCATACAAAGGTTATGCTGAAAACTACAAAAAATGTTTTAATTCAGTAAGGAAAACCACCAAAAGCCTTAAATTTCATTAGAAAGATGGTACAGAAGTGCTGCATTCAAAATGGTATACAAAATTTTAAATGGGCGTGGTTCCACCCACTTATGGGTCAAAAACCATATCTCCGAAACTACTCGACCAATGTCAATGAAATTCGGTTGTTATGAAAATAGGTTCACAATCACGCCTACTTCCCATATACCAGAACACTGAAGTCGGTCTGAATAGTTTAGTTTGCAATATATAAAGTTAGTACTAGTGAAGATATCGGAACAGAACTTTTGCAAAAATACTGTATTTAAAGAGTGGCAGCGCCCTTCTAAAAATCGTCCAAATCGCTCCATAAGTTTTCAAGACCCTATATATCGAATATGAAGACCTCAGTGCTTCTAACAAATTTTTTACCGAAATTATAGTTAAGTCTCTCAGATATTTTGAAGAAATTTTGAGGGAATATGTTTCTTCTAATAATATGTCTCCGTGCCAACAATGAGTGAAATCGGGTCTAATAATAGGGTTTTCAAACTTTCAATGGACTTTATACCAAATATATGCCGAATAGGTGAGTCAAATTGTTTGTTATATTAATAAATTTAAATAAATAAATTGCGAGAGTATAAAATGTTCGGTTACACCCGATCTTAGCCCTTCCTTACTTGTTTCTATATATATATATTTATAATTAATTATGCTGCTCTTTATCTAATCAAATTTAGTCGAAAGGCTTATAATTAATATGCAATAATTTTTCAAATTAATCGTTACAAATCGTTTTGGTTTACTAAAATTAATTACTAGTTATTTTATATATACTTATATACACTCATATGTTTGTATAGCATAAATTTTAGCTCCAATGCTCCACATTATTCTATGCTAAATATGTATATATACTGTACTAAATAATTAAAAAATATATTTTTTCTTTCACATTTCTGCCTGTAACCCTCTGTGGTTCTTGAGCTTATATTTCTAAGAAATTAAAAAAAAAAACTACTTGAAAGTTCGTTTCTAAAATTCCGAAAATCAATATGTTTTTGAAGTACTCGGAAACTGGTGGATTTCTGTTCGAACTGTGACATGACCAGTGTCAAAGGCTACCACTAGTTTCTGGTAAAGAGAGAAGAGAGGAGAGAAAATCGGTTTTTACTAATCACAAAGTAGTTTATTATTAGTTTTGCTCAGTTGATTTGACCACAGGGTACTTACTCACAAATCCATATTTGCAATTTTTATGCACGGCTTTAAATGCAAATCAGTACTGTTATTATCTTTTAATTTAAATGAATTGCAAATTATTGCACAACTATGAATGATTATACCAATACTTGACATTTATGTGTTTATTTTGGTCTCTGTTTTGCAATTTTCATATTTAATAGCAACGATTTATAGCCTGCGACATACATACCCAGGTTGCTTGTTGTCTATCCATACAATTTGTACTATATTTCAATTTTTGAATTTTCCATCATTTTATATTGACCGATAGGTATTAATGTTGTGCAGTGTCATAAATGCACGCATACTATGTACATATTTATATATGTATGTATGTTTAAATGTGTGTGTATGTATATCCCTCTAGATATTTTTCCTGAGTTCATATACATATTTGATTTGCGTATATATTTAAATCACTTTTAGTCCGATTGCAATTCTAAATACATGACAAAATTATCCAGAGAATCGAAAACAATAAAAAAATTACTAAAAAACTAATTTTTATTTTACAGCTGCTTCATGTGATATTTGCTGGAAATTAAATGAAATATTTGACATCAATATCCGATATATTTTTATTAAGCAATGAGAAGTAGTGGTTGAACATTTAGCTGTAATATAGAGTTGAAATCACTCTGAAAGCGTTATTCGATAATTCATTGCCAATAATCCGATTTTTAGTTGTAACGTTCAAATCACAAGTGTGATGATTTAATGATTACTTAACACATATTACATATGTAGTACATATAAAAAGTGATCCATTTCGAGGTTCCCTACTTAAAAAATATATAAATATATATATATAAATATATATATATAAATATATATATATAAAAATATAATAGGGAATGTTTTATATCGTTCGAAAGAATATTCTTTGGTAGTTATTTTTTAAAGATTATCACTTTTTAATGTTGGCCGCGGCTACATCTCAGATAGTTCTAGTTCATCCGTTGAGCTCCAAACGAGTACTAAAGGGAAAAATTCGTAAGGAAGGGCTAAGTTCGGGTGTAACCGAACATTTTATACTCTCGCAATTTATTTATTTAACTTAATTAATATTATGTAATACACAATCGGATCCACATATTCGTCATGTGTATGTTGTATAAAGTCCATTGGAAGTTGGAAACCCTAATATTAGGTTAGAAGCACCGAGGTCCTCATGTTCGATATATGGGGCCTTCAAAACCTATGGCCCGATTTTGGCGATTTTTAGAATGGGGCTGCCACACTATAAACGTAGTATTTGTGCAAAATTCTGCACCGATATCTTCACTAGTGCTTACTTTATATATTGTAAAGTAAACGATTCAGATTGTCTTCAAAGTTCCGGTATATAGGAAGTTGGTGTGGTTGTGAAGCGATTTTGCCTATTTTCACAATATATCATTGGGATTTAAGGAAACTATTACAAACCAAGTTTCATTGAAATCGGTCGAGTAGTTCCTGAGATATGGTTTTTGACCCATAAGTGGGCGACGCCACGCCCAGTTTCCATTTTGTAAAAAAATCTGAGTGTAGCTTCCATCTGCCATTTCCTATGTGAATTTAGTGTTTTTGACGTTTTTGGTTAGTGAGTTAACCCACTTTTAGTAATTTTCAACCTAACCTTTGTATGGGAGGGGGGCGTGGTTAATATCCGATATCTGTCATTTTTGGACTGTATAAGGAAATGGCTAAAAAAACTACTGCAGAAAGTTTGGCAGTGGTCCTATTTTGCTCATTTTCGAAAGCAACCTTCCTATGGTGCCAAGAAATAAGTGTGCCAAGTTTCATCAAGATATCTTAATTTTTACTCAAGTTACAGCTTGCACAGACGGACGGACAGACAGACATTCGGATTTGAACTCCACTCTTCACCCTGATCACTTTGGTGTATATATAGTTTCGGGTGTTACAAATAACCGTTATGTGAACAAAACTATAATACTCTCTTTAGCAACTTTTGTTGCGAGAGTATCAAAATTATGCGAAATATACAAGAAATTAAAAAAAAAAAATTCGATCGAATATAACAATTTTTTTTACATCAATGCCAGATTGCATGTAGTTGGATGTGCCAACAACTGCAGCAACCTACCGAAGCTTTTATTATGCGTGGCATTGTATTGAAATTATATGACAAATGCCAATGATACTGTTAATCATATAAAATGTGCGCAATTTCCCTTGAATGCCGTACAAAAACCCCAGACGAGAAGTACCGTTGTAAGTAAATATTATGCGCTGCTGTCATGGACACACCCACTAAGTGCTTATGTGCAACGCAGCCGTATGTATGTGCATACATATGTAAGTCGCTGGCAGTTATAAGTAGCCACATGCATTTCTATGAAACTCGCTGCTCCAGCTGTAAAGCCTCATTTGTCGCTGCCCGGTGTATTTAACATACATAATGTGATTGTATAAGGTTGTGTGTGTGTCAGTGTGTGTACGCGAGTGGTTGCATGCAACTGTGTATGCCTTTGGGCTATTGGGCAGTTCGCGCTTCAAACAGTTGCAACAATAGCCGTCGAACAAATAACCGTTTAAATGTCATGTGCAATCTGCAAGCACAAACGCACACAGACACATGCGATTGCAAATATGCATACATACATATGTGCATATGAGCTCAAAGCCTCTGTTGACAGCATATTGCCATATTAATATGGAGGGTTTTTGATAAAGCTTTAAAGCTCTGCGACTATGCGGTATTTTTTGCAATAATAACTATTTGCTGGATTTTAAAGAGGCTATGTTCCATATTTTTTTTTCTTCAATATTTCCTTATTTATTGAATCTGCTTGTTTTTAAGCTTAACAATAAGTTATAAAATCTTAAATCTATTTAAAAACTAGATCAGCTTAAACGAGTGATTGAGCTGTATTGTTGAAGCGTTGCTCTTTAGTACACAGGCATATCCCTTCTTGAAATGTAACATGCTTGCATTTTTATTCATTTACATTTATACGCCAGTTTGCTAACCATTCTTCGACAGAACTTAAGTGCTCCTCTAATATTCTTGATGCTATAATGGGGAATTTGTTACGACTCACTAAAGCTGTGTCATCCGCAAAAGTTGATGTCAAGACATTATTAGCAGTTGGAAGATCAGCTGTATATATAATGTATAGTGTTGGGCCTAAAACACTGTCCTGTGGTACACCAGCCCTTATCTGTCGTTCATCAGATATGAAATCTCCTACTTTAACCATAAATTGTCAATTTTTTAGATAAGACTCCAATATTTTATACAATTCCAAAGGTAGAATCTTTTTAATCTTATATAAAAGGCCTTCATGCCACACTTTATCAGACACCTGAGCCACGTCTAGAAATATAGCTGAACAGTACTCTCTGTGCTCGAATGCTTTTCTTATTTCGTTAGTTATTCTATTTACTTGTTCTATTGTACTATGTTTTGCACGAAATCCGAATTGGTGCGTTGGTATTACATTATTTTCGTGGAGGAAAGGAGACATCTTTGATAGGAGCACCTTTTCAAATATTTTAGAAAGGCAGGGTAGAAGACTGATTGGTCTGTATGAAGACGGCTGTGTCAAGTCTTTGCCAGGTTTATCTATCAGGATAATCTGCGACTTTTGCCACGAAATTGGATAGTATCCAATACTTAGAATTGCATTGAAGAGCAAAGAGAGCACCTCTACAGCAATATTTGGTAACTCAATTAGCAAATTTTGGAGTGATATTATCATGTCCTGGCGACTTTTTTGGATTAAGTTCTTTTATGATGCTAATAATTTCAGAAGGTGAAGTTTTAAAGGGCTCGGGCGACTCATTTGCTGTGTTAGGTAAGATTGACAACTTAAAACTATTCTTTGGGCAATTTGATTGAAATACCTTTTCTAGGTGATTTGCAAAACAAGTAGCCTTTTCCTCATAACTTCGAGCCCAATTTCCACCCAAGTCTCGTATTGTAACTGCGCTGTAGCATGAGATTCTAATGCGTGGTGGCTTAGTCGTTTTCTAACTAACACTGCTGTTCCATCATGTGCCTTTCCATCTGGGTGATTTGTAACATATAGTCTATACCCCGGTATAAAGAAATTGTTTTTATTCGTAAGATGGGTTTCTGAAAATAGCATTACATCTATATTATTTTCATTCAGAAATCTAATAAGCTCCAATTTATGTTGGTTAATGTTAATGTTGCATATGAGTTGATTTTATTAGTTGCATTGAGGCATACACCAATACCATCTAATTTGATTTTTACCGTTTACTAACTCATTTACTTTAAGGGAATATTTCATGTAATAGGGAGACATTTAAACTAAGTTCAGTAAAGGTTTTGTGCACTTCTTATTAATATGTATGTATAACGTTTACTTTCTTTCCTTTCTACAATTGTAGACTTTTTACTGATCTAATATATTTTCTCTACTTTCAGGTATGTACCAATGATCTTGACTTGCACTACATCCGCCAACATTTTAAGAGTCGCCGAACACATCTAGACTATACCTACGAATATTTCTTGTATTATTATAGTATGTAGATATCATCGCAAAATGGTTCAATGGCAACTCTTTGAGAAGGTGAATCATATGTATTAAACTATGTATTTTATTTGAGTTTTTAAAAAATCGTATTTATTAACTCATGCACTTATGTACATTTCGCAGGCTTCATTCAAAAGTTATCTATCTAAGAACTTGGTTGGCTACAGTCTTGCGTGATCAACAGACTGTTTAATAACATTTCCACCCGCATATCCCTTAAGTTTTTCTTCCAACGTAAGCAATTGCAAAAATGTTTTGTTTTGTAAAATAAATTAAAAAAAAATAAAACAACAACAAAAAATAAGGAAATCAACCACAATAGGCGAAATTCCAAGAAAACTTGGAAAAAGCATAAACAAATTGAACCATGCGAAAATAAATTAAACGAAGTATTCGCTTGTAAGCAATCCGAAATGACTTGCAAATTCGCCTTCTTTACGTGCACAAATGTTCAACTAACGGGAAAATGTATTGTGCTTACTCGTACATACTTACATACATATGTATATTCATTACCAACTTGTAGTACATATTTCAAGGCGTTGCTGAGCTCATTTGCATTTTAATTTGATTTCGATTGGCCGACAAGCGATTTACAACACTCGCGTGTGTGAGTGTGTGTGTTAGCATATGCAAATCTTAGGAGCGTGCTTATAAAATCTAAATTTATACGCCCGAACGGTTGTCCGCCCCAAGTAATGAGTGATTTTGAGTATTTGGTATGTATTGTTTGTGTAAATCCCCTGTTTATTTTGTGCACTCACTGATGAATCAGCAAAGAAATCCCCTATGCTTAACTGACTTTGTACTAACTATAGGTTTAGTTTAAAAACGATGTGTTTTTGTTGTAACCGAGAGGCCAAAGTGTATCCAACTATTATCATCGGATTATTATTGATAGAGATGGGATTTAATTTGTTTTGGAGTATTAGAAAAAGAAATGGAAAATTAGCTTTTAGCTTGAGCTCTCCGAAAACTTTGGACATGGACGAAACGAACAAACAAGTAGTTAAACTTGATATTTGTGTATATATCCATATATGTATGTAGACACATGTCGTTGCTTTCAAATGAATTTTTTTGACAAGAGTGCCAGGCCCAGAAAGTGAAGTGGCAATTCCGAAAAGAGTGTGTACTTCAAATCAGTATTTCTTCCGGTATATTATTATTTATAGCTATATTGTTTCTAAGATTTCTCTTAGAGCTGTTTCAGACCTGTCAACTCCTGTTGCGGCAATTCTTAGTTTACAGGAGAGGGGGCGACGAAGGGAGGCGCGCTCTTCAGAGTTGACACGTCTGAAACAGCTCTTACCGGATTGTCTGAACAGTAATAATACTTGGTCTATGACTCTCTCTCATATCTTGGGAACCGATTTTCTTGGGCGAATTTGAATGCAATTCCCCCAAATTAAAAATTAAAAATATAAATATTTGCAAAACGATTTAAAACTACTGAATTCATCACATTTTTTTATTGACAACAAAGCAGGTTAAATAAATAACACTCGACATCTGACACCGAAAATCTGCAAATGAGTTGAGTGCGTTGAATTGGGTTGAGTGGCGCGTTACAGTTAGTTGAGAACACGCGTAATGACAGTTATTTGCGTTTATTGTACAGGTTACAGGAACCAATTAAATGACAGTAAAGGAGATAAAATATAAAAACACAATAATTAACAAAGAATATATGAAATAAAAGGAAAAAATTTAATTCAAAATTAGCACATTTAAGTTAATATGAAGAGCGGCATTAAAAAATCTCTAAGCACATGCAAAAACAAAAATAAAAAACAATAAAATTAACATAAAACGTGAACGCTAAGAACCTGTGCTGCTGCTGCTGACTTCTACCTCCGAAGTGTAGTACTGTGCGCGGTGCAAAAGTCGCCGAGTCGTCGAACCGGTTGAGCGGGTGCAAACAAAGCAACATTTTCATTCCTATAATGGCTTTCAACGATAAACAAAACAATTTCTGCGCACAAATGAATATTAATTAATATTTCGCAATATAAAAAACCGAAATAGATAACAATGCGAGTCCTATCTACTAAACTTGCTAGCAACAACAACAATAACAACAAAAACATTAAATTATTAAAAATAAATTCGTTGTACTATATTTCAATAAAAGCTTATACTACACACTGCGTTGATACAACGGGATTTCTCGACATCGTTTAGTCGCTTTGTTTGTGACTTTTCAAAGCTTTTTCTTTGTTGCGATTTTTTTTTTCAATTTGCGAAAAACAATGGAAATGTGCGTATGTATGTATGTATGTATTATATTTCCGTAGTTCGTAAAAATTAATTATGAATATTTTTAAAATGTACGATACTTGTGAGGGCAAAGATCGTTGACTCCTACGCTTATAATAAATATGAATGGAATATGCTTGATGCGGGAAAATTATTTCGTAGAATTTAATTTTTTTTTTTTAATTTTAATTATTTAAATATTTTATTATATATAATACATATTTATATTATTGCCTTTCATGTTAAACATTGCATGCGATAGAAAAGTTAAAAAAAATTGCTACAGCGACGAAAGCATTTTAAAGTTTCCACCTGACTGTTGGCATTACGGTACATGAGTTCATCCTTCATTGCTCCCTAATTTGCACATTCAAGTGAATTCTCACACACAATTAAGATTTTGAGTTCTTTCCACTTTAGAAAAATATTCAACTCGTGATGCAGCACTTTGAGCAATTCTTTGCTTATCATTTGTGTACATCCATACATACATACATATCTTAATCACCTCATAAACGCATCATAACTCATAAAAAATAAAAAAATATATTAATAAACAAACAAACAAACAAGAAGTTTTTTTTTTTTTTACAACAGTTAGATGAACAGCATTTAGCTCAGCGCACCGTTAACAGTTAAACAACTTTATGTAAATATGTATGTATATAAAAAAGAGAAAGAAAAGCGGAAAATGTAGGCCAACATTATTAGCGGCAGTTGAAACTGCCAACAAAGCACAAAAAGTAGGAAGAAGCAGCAATTCATCCACGTCATCTCACAGTGCTCGTGCGATTATCTGACGTGTCGTCGCTACAACAAAAGCAAGCCGCACAAGAGCACATTTAAAATAAACACTCACACATACATACATACATATAAGTATGTGTATAAATGTACTCACGTATTAGAAACACTTTAGGTAAACATTGTTGCCTCTCGGCGCTGTTTACATCGGCTGATAATGGGGTTTAAGCGTTCCTAGAAGACACCCAGCAAAAGTTGTTGATGCTGTCAAACGTAGCTAAGCCACATGTTTTGTTGCTGGACACATGCTCTCACATACATATGTACATGTTGATAACGATTAGTGAGCGCATTAAAAAAGTGATAAGTGATCTTAATAATGAAGATGAGGCGAACTTTAAATTGGCTCTTGCGTAAGCTTTACGTGTACTTGTCTTGCAATGCTGGTGCTCTTCTTGCTTTAAAGCATTTCTACACTAGAAGAAATTATCGACATTAAAGTATTAGATCTACAACTTTGCTTCCGCCGTTTTCCAATAGATGTTTCTAGGGTCAAGCAGAGGTCGATTAAATTGATTACATCGATTAAATCGTTTTATATCGATCTTGGACATTTGTGTCTCAACTGAAACTGTCACTTTTTGAGCCGAATTTTGGACGTTTGCGGGAATGTCTCTAGAGTCAAGCACTGCTCGTTAAATTGATTAAATCGATTAAATCGTTTTATATCGATCGATAGCAATTACCCGCTTGAAGAACAACAAAGCGGCGGGGGCCGATGGATTACCGGCCGAGCTATTCAAATACGGCGGCGAAGAACTGATAAGGTGCATGCATCAGCTTCTTTGTAGAATATGGTCGGAAGAAAGCATGCCTGACGATTAGAATCTTAGTGTGCTCTGCCCAATCCATAAGAAGGGAGACCCCACAATGGTATAAGTCTCCTCAATATCGCATATAAGGTTTTGTCGAGCGTATTGTGTGAAAGACTAAAGCCCACCGTCTACGAACTGATTGGACCTTATCAGTGTGGCTTTAGACCTGGAAAATCTACAATGGACCAGATATTCACCATGCGCCAAATCTTGGAAAAGACCCGAGAGAGAAGAATCGATACTCACCATCTTTTTATTGATTTTAAAGCTGCCTTCGATAGCACGAAAAGGAGCTGCCTTTATGCCGCGATGTCTGAATTTGGTATCCCTGCAAAACTAATACGGCTATGTAAGCTGACGTTGAGCAACACCAAAAGCTCCGTCAGGATCGGGAAGGACCTCTCCGAGCCGTTCGATACCAAACGAGGCTTCAGACAGGGTGACTCACTATCGTGCGACTTCTTCAATCTATTGCTGGAAAAAATAATACGAGCTGCAGAACTAAATAGAGAGGGTACAATCTTCTACAAGAGTGTACAGCTCCTGGCGTATGCCGATGATATTGATATCATCGGAAACAACACCCGCGCCGTTTGTTCTGCGTTTTCCAGACTAGATAAAGAAGCGAAGCGTATGGGTCTGGTGGTGAATGAGGACAAGACGAAATATCTCCTGTCATCAAACAAACAGTCAGCGCACTCGCGTCTTGGCTCCCACGTTACTGTTGACAGTCATAACTTTGAAGTTGTAGATAATTTCGTTTATCTGGGAACCAGCATTAACAACACCAACAATGTCAGCCTTGAAATCCAACGCCGAATCACTCTTGCCAACAGGTGCTACTTTGGACTGAGTAGGCAATTGAAAAGTAAAGTCCTCTCTCGACGAACCAAAATCAAACTCTATAAGTCGCTCATTATTCCCGTCCTGATGTATGGCGCTGAAGCGTGGACGATGACAACATCCGATGAGACGACTCTTGGGGTTTTCGAGAGAAAGGTTTTGCGCAAGATTTATGGTCCTCTAAACATTGGCAACGGCGAATACCGCAGACGATGGAACGATGAGCTGTACGATTTATACGACGACATTGACATAGTTCAGCGAATAAAAAGACAGCGGCTACGCTGGCTAGGTCATGTTGTACGGATGGAAGAAAACACTCCAACTCTGAAAGTATTCGATGCAGTACCCGCTGGAGGAAGCCGCGGAAGAGGACGACCTCCACTCCGGTGGAAAGACCAAGTGCAAAGTGACCTGGCTTCACTTGGTGTTTCCAGTTGGCGCCAAAAAGCAAAAAGGAGGAATGAGTGGCGCGCTCTGGTGGATTCGGCTATAATCGCTTAAAGCGGTTCCTACGCCAAATATATATATATATATATATATCGATCTTGGACATTTGTGTCAACATTGACCCAACAAAATATTTGTAGAGATCTGTTTGCACCCCAAACTTATTCTCAACTGAAAATGTTACTTTTTGAGCCGAATTCTCGACACTCGACACGACACGAAAAACTTAAATTCAAAAAAAAAAAGCGGAAACAAAGTTGTAGAACTAATATAACTTTGTTTACACCCTCGAGGACACTGAAAATGAAAATTAGCTGTCGATCTCTTAAATGCAGCACCGAGGGAATTTTGCTTTTCTTTACTTTAGACTTTCAATCTGTGTCGCTCACTTAGCTTTCCGCTTAACTCCTGAAGAATATTTTGTTATATATACATACCTATGTCTATAACTATAACTATTTAAACTCGTACTCTTTGATCGTAGAGTATCTCCAACGAAATCGTTGAATGCCTTTGGTAATTTGTAGTCACATTTAGGTTGGTATTAAAGAAGGTTCGACAACTCATTGAGACCTTTGTTTGCATGTGAAGGTTACTTGGAACCTAATCAACCTTCCAACTAGTTTTGTCTATGAGATGGTTATGCATATTAGAACAGATTAGTCTATTGTCATATACATATAAATACGGAACAATCATTTGCATAAATTTTCCGATATTTTTCCGAGTGTAAGAGTTTTATCACCTGAGTGCCACTCACTCTCAACACGAGCGTCAACTTCCAAGCTACATACCCTAAAAAAATAATAAGTGAGAAATATTGCGTACGAAGAAGTTTCGTTTCTTTACAATATCATTTAGCAGCTCATGAGCATCGTCCACTCACCTCTTAGTGCTGAGCTATTTCGGCTTATTTAAAGCATTCTCGTTGAAAGCTGATTCACACATTAACGCCAACATCTAACATTAGCGCATAATTCAAACAAGAAAAAATATTACTTATTTTTTTTCATTGTTTCTTTCATTTGCTTTATTTGTCTAATGAGTCAGAGTGGCGACCGTTGAATTGAGTGATTAGCTGTTTGCCACCTGACTTTGATGTTTATTTGTTTATTGTATGTAAGAAAAAAAAATAGTTGAAATTGTTTTTCAATAGACTTGCAACTGCGTATAACGCTAATATATCATTAACTGTTATCTGCAGTATTACTTACTTTGGAATTCACACAATTTATTATCAACGCAAAAATTAAGTTTTCGTGATTGCCAGCACAAAGTGAGAAGTTTTTTTGCTTACGACACGTTTTGTGCTTTAATACACAACGACAACTGAGATTCTCGATGCCTGTATATAGAGTTTTAATTACACTTTAATCTTTAATTATTTGATTACTTTCTAATTACTGTTCGTAATAACTTGTTCCGGGATGAATTATAATATATGCAATTGTTGATTTTATATAATTGTTGCGATGTATCTGCTATAACTAATTGTCAAGGTTTTGTAATTAAAACATCAGTTTTGAGATGGAAAATTAAGAAATTACAGTTGCTATTGGAGTAAAATCCAATGTATATATATATGTTTATATATTATTTTTAACAATAAAATTTCACTACATATTACCTTTTGCTTCAAAGATAATAATAATGTGATTGGTCATATGCTTGATAAAAGTTTACAGTTGTGAAACACAAAAACCACTTGAAAATCGACTGTAAAAACAGAAAGAAAAGATAATAAGGTATACATTAAGTAAAAATATTTTTGATAACAGTAATCAATGCGATAACAAATATTATATTTGCAGTGCGACCAACAGTAACTTTAAAAAACAAATAACAATAAAATCTGTGATATTTAGTATATTTGAGCACACTGTTGGAACTGACTGCATTTAGTTCCTATGTATATGGTACATGGATATCTTAGGCAGCTCTTCTCTACAATTTAAATATAAAAAGCGCAAATATAATTTTATGGTGTTTTATTTTTCAGATTTTCGTGTTAACGGTATGATTTTCAGCCGATATATAGAATATATGTAAATAGTTAAGTGTTTTAATATTTGAAGAATTATTAATCGACTCATTGAACTTGAAGTATGATTTATGTGCATTCCATTTCACACTTTTAATGTTTTAAATTTTTTAAATGTAATAAATTTATTTTATCAATATTCTTTACTAAGCATGTGCATATTTCATTTAATCGCTCGACAAGTACTATACACTTACAAAACTTTTTTGCACTTGTTGCAGTTACTGATAACGGTGCTTATTGTACTTTGACTCATATTTCGAATTTTATAAATACTTTTATTTAAATACTATAATTTGTTAAATATTTTCGTCATTCAGTGTGTCATAATATCATGCTATACATCATAAAAATTAATATGAAAAGAGTAATTTGGAAACCGTAATTTCTTCAATATGGCTGAAAAAGTGTTTTTTAATGAATTTGAAACGCTGCATAGTACAATTGAATTGTTTGGCTAAAAGGTTTAAGCCAAACGATAACATCAAAGTTGAAAAAAAGTTGGGATATATTTGCATATATGTATATTATTCGTATAAAGTAAAAGCTAAGCGCACAATGAAGGCAGCATCTTCACATCAAGTGCTTTGTTGGCGTCTCAGCTTGTTCATGATTAAGGCTATTAAATTGACGGATTCAGAAAAATGTTCCGTGAATGTTCAGTAAATGTTTGGCGTTGAATAATACTTAAGCATCGCTTGCAAAAAGTAAGCGGAAGGTTAAGAAACACTTGTGAAACTCATTACATAATTGTTGAGATTTTTTGTTTAAAAAATATGGCAATTGCGGCTTAAAGCGTGAAGATCAAGGTCGAACTTAGGAACTACTTGTTAGCAGATAACTTTTTTATAGTCTTCAAAAAGTTGCACTCTTGAAATCGTGACGTCAAAGGATACCAGATTGCTGCATGCGGTTCTTCTTTCAACTGATTTCATAAAATGTTTGATTTTACTCCGACTCGTGTAACTAATTGTGCTGCGAAAAATTACTTCATTACTTATTTTTACATATATTAAATCAGTCAATATGTGATAATATATTGCATTTATATGGATAATGATGTGAAAGGGTTCATTGAAGTGAGTTTATAAACTATATATATATGTATAATATATTTTGCAACCTTTTCGCAATACTCCTGATCTTTTACGCTCGATCGTTTTTATTTTTCTTTACTGTAGTTTATTATACTCTCGCAACAAAAGTTGCTAAGAGAGTATTATGTTTTGTTCACATACCGTTTTTTTGTAAGTCATAAAACTAATCGAATTAGATATAGGGTTGTATACATCAAAATGTTCAGGGTGACGAGACGAGTCAAAATCCGAATGTCTGTCTGTCCGTCCGTACGTCTGTCCGTGCAACGAATAACTTGAGTAAAAATTGAGATATCTTGATGAAACTTGGAACACAAGTCCTTGGGACCCTGAGAGGGTTGCTTTTGAAAATGGAACCAAAATCGGACCACTGCCACGCCCACAAAATGGCGAAAACCGAAAACACATAAAGTGTCATAACTAAGCCATAAAAAAAATTATAAAAGTAAAATTTGGAACAAAGGATCGCACTAGGAAGGGGCATATTTGGATGTAATTTTTTTGGGGGAAGTGGGCGTGGCCCCGCCCCCAAATCGGTTATTTGTATATATCTCGCAAACCAATAAAGCTATATAAACCAAACTTTCTGCAGTCAGTTCTCTTACGTACCCCACCACACAGCATGAAATAAGTTGAAATCAGATAATAACCACGCCCACCTTCCATACAAAGGTTAGGTTGAAAATTACTAAAAGTGAGTTAACTCAGTAACTAAAACCACCAGAAACACTAAATTTCACATAAGAAATGGCAGATGGAAGCTGCACTGAGATTTTTTTACAAAATGGAAAATGGGCGTGGCATCGCCCACTTATTGGTCAAAAACCATATCACAGGAACTACTCGATCGATTTCAATGAAACTTGGTTTGTAATAGTTTCCTTACATCCCAATGATATATTGTGAAAATAGGTCAAATCGCTTCACAACCACGCCTACTTCCTATATACCAGAACTTTGAAGACAATCTGAATCGTTTACTTTACAATATATAGAGTAAGTACTAGTGAAGATATCGGTGCAGAACTTTGCACACATACTATGTTAATAGTGTGGCAGCCCCATTCTGAAAATCGCCGAAATCGGACCATAGGTTTAAGGCCCCATATATCGAACACGAGGACCTCGGTGCTTCTAACCTAATATTAGGGTTTCCAACTTTCAATGGACTTTATGCAATATATATGACGCATATGTGGGTCAAATTGTGTATTATATAATATCAATAAAGTTAAATAAACAGATTGCGAGAGTATAAAATGTTCGGTTACACCCGAACTTAACCCTTCCTTACTTGTTTTTTCATTACCTTTAATTTGTTGCGCATTTACTTCCTCAAGTTTATTCTTCTAAGCGTGTTTCATGATGCTGGGCGAGTTCACTCACTGTGACTTCGTATTTTTTTTGTCGTTTTGCTGGCAACCAAACGTATGCTAAATGAGCAAGCGTAAAACAAAGCAACAACTATAACAATAAGTCAAAATAAATTCGGTTGGCGCAGGCGCTGGTGGCGTCATTGAATCGGCTGATGACCTTGAATTTTCGATTTTATTTATATTCATGTGATTTTAATTCACTTTACTTTGTAAAATGTATGATTGAAACAACAACAACAACAAAAACACAAGTACAAATCACTTGTTACGCTTTAGGTGCTCTTTGGCAATGGCTGTTTCGCGGTACTTGCCATTGATGCTTTGAGACCTTGTCAATTTGTCTGTCTTCTGTCCCATCCAGCGCCGAAACACTTGAGAAGCCAACAACGTCAGTGTGACAGCGCAGAAGTGTTGGCGAATACGAGTGCAGATGCGCGTGTTGACGTTAAAGTCAGCAAGTGAGTCGCTGAATTACCTGCGCATGTGGAAGTGAATGCATGGGTGTGTGTGTGTGCCGCATTGGGTTGTAATTGTGCAAAATAGTTAGTTCAATTGTTGAAGCTTTCAGCTAAAATCGTGCTTGTATTGTTTTGCTAATTTGTGTTGTTGTTGTTGTATTTTGCTTGTAAATTAATTTCAGTTTTATTTTGATATTTTCAAATCACTTTTCTACTCGAATTATTTGTATTCGATTGTTGTGTTTTGTGCTTCACCTGCGTTTTCTCGCTTCCCGTTCGTCGCTTGAGTGTTCCCTCGCTCAATTTCGCTTGCTTCGCTTGCTTTTGCGCTTTGGCCACAATTCGAATTGCGTCGTCGCGCTGTGTAGTTCGTCGCTCGTTTTGGTCTATTGTGCGTGTGTGTGTGTTGATTTTGTTCGACTAATATTTAAACACCCTGTGCGGCATTTATTATTATTGTTTGACTTTGTAAACTACAATTTTCATCGAAAAAGCTGCATGAATTTTTAGTGAAATTTTCAGTGAATTCGCATCGGTTTCCGTTTTGCATTTGCCCTTCAGTGTGTTAAGTGTGAAAAGTTTTCTAAAAAGAAATAGTTATTTCTGAAGACTGCTTTGGTCGTGCTCAAAATTTTAAACAATACCAAAAGTGATGTTAAAGGCTTCAAAATTGTTTCTTTCAAGGTTTGCGTAAGTGTCTTTTTAGATATATGTACAGAGGTAGTCAAAATTATTTACACATCGGAAATTTTTTTACAGGTTTCACACAAAAAGCATTCGTTTGTTGTTGTTATTGTCGCAGGGTAACAAAATGCTATGTTGTTGTAAGCCATGATCTATTCCCGAGCGAATGAAGCCAGTTTTTCTAGAATAGCTAGAAATTTGGCGGAGATATAAGCAAATGAACTGAAGACTCGGAGTAGTCAAAAGTATTTACACACAACATGAAATGGATTATCCTGTTAGTTTTTAATGATAATTATTTTAATTTTAATGTTTAGTCTAAGTTAGTATTCTAAGGCGATAAATTCATAATTGGCTACATTACCATTGGCATCAATAACAGCCTGCTTTATGGTCCCAATTGATTCAACACAATTGTGCGCTAAGTTAACAGTTAATTTAGACCAAATGTCGGTAATTTCGGCGTTTTCGGTTATTATATCAATTGTCCTCTGATATTTAACGAAAGACCAAACATTTTGACTAAAGTTTTGGTCAGGGCTGTGCGGAGGTCAACTTGATTTGCTTCATTTAAGACTTTTGTAGGTAATGATCCTTCATAAAATGAACATTGTCCTGTTGTAAAATGTAGTCAATAGTTGGAAAAGGCCGACGGATCACCGCATATCCGGATGATTTAGGGTCCCTAAATTAGTACCAAATCTTCAAAACAGAAGTAAGGAAAATTTCCAAAAAAATTTCAAAAAATCATAATGTCTCTACCGACTCTATTTATGCATTATTCTTCTTTTCACGTGGTAAATGCATAAAGCGTTTACTAAAGAAGCCCTGGAACTAAAATTTTGCCTTATCTGTCCACGACAGGCTTTAGGATGCAATCAATGGCAAATGAGAGGCATATCACTTTTTTGGTTTCGGAAATGAAACTTTCATGGTTTCGGAAGTGGTCAACTTTATGCACAACGTAGTCATTTATGTTAACCTTTTTTAATGTCCTAACAGTTAAGCATCATTAACTGTTCATGCAATATGCTGATTCGATGGTGCTGCAATATTAAGAGGACTAATTTTGGGATTTTGTATGACACTTCCTACTAATCTTCTACATTATCTTTGAGTTATCACAGGTTTCCGCCCAATTATCTTTAAATTGTCCTTGCAATACTTCGTTTCCTTCTTTTTAATAATATTATAAACTGTATTCCATCAAATTCAATAAATTTTAACTAACTCCGAAGCCTAAACCCGAGTCTTAAACTTAGTAACAGTCTCCAATCTAGTTATAATCGATAATTCCTTTGTTTTCTGCATTTTATTTACCATTTTTTATATTTTAAGGCTGAGTTAGGTTGCTATGAATGCAATATAATTCAATTACTACTCTTGGTTAAACCAAATCCATGGATAAAGGCTAAATCGCCGTGTGTAAATACTTTTGACTACTGCTAGTCTTCAGTTCATTTGATTATATCTCCGCCATATTTCTAGCTATTCTAGCCAAACCGACTTCATTCGCTCAGGAATAGATCAAGGTTTACAACAACATAGCATTTTGTTACCCTGCGACAACAACAACAACAAGCGAATGCATTTTGTGTGAAACTTGTAAAAAACGCCCGATGTGTAAATAATTTTGACTACCTCTGTATATTTGTAATATGTAATCACTTGCGTATTTCGAAATTGAGAAAAATTTGTGCCGAGAAAAATGATAAAAATATTGAAAAAATTCCAATTTTTTTTTTGAAAGAGTATCACTGATGCCAACTTAAATAAAAAAATAAAAAAAATGAATTTGGACACACACAACTTTTTTTGTATTTTATAAAAAAAATGATTTTTTTGGTCGCTGGTGGCAACTATGTGTATTAATAGGGTTTGTTTTGCATACATTGATAGCTTTTGCTATCTTTTTTTTGTACAAAATAAAATGTAATAAATACGTATTTTTGCGAAGCTGTCTTTAATCACTTTATGTTATCGATAAGCTTTGCAATAATTATAAAGGGAAATATTATATTAAACTGTTTTTTTCTACCTTGCTCGCGCTATGCTATAGAAAAATGCATTTTACACATACATACGGACACATACATACGGACACATACATACGGACACATATTGAAGCATATCTACACAACAGCCAGTTTAACTGCTATGCACAGGCACTGCAGCGAGTACTTGTTATCTCTCGCACAAAAACAACAACAAACAATATTAAAGCACCAGTCGAAGCACGTTGCCACTGACTCGATCTCTGCATTCCCGCTCAATCGGGGCACCACCAACAGGCGCCACATGGTGGGGCAACAAAGTCGCAAGCCAAGAAGTTCACACAATATGCTGAACAGAAAACAATCTACTTACGCATTTAACTGAATAATTGCATAATTACGCACACAAACACAAGCAAACTCACATATGTATATACTAGCGCGTATATGTTACTGCTGCGATTGCTGCATACCTTCCGTCTCTTGCCTCGCTGGCTTCTTTTGCTCTGCATTACTTATACGCAACGGTGGGCCAACTGATAGGCGTTCGCCAGCAAAGAGTTGGAAACTTTTCCCTGAATGCCACAATAATGCGCTGATAAGCACACACACACACACACACACACGCAAGCAGACAAGGGCTGACTGGCTGGTAGCAGCAACTTGGCGTTCGTATTAAGTTGAGTGGGCGCGTGGCAAAGTTATGAACTCATTGTGTGTTATCTTTGCAGCTGCTGCCGCTGTTGCCACCGTACGTTACACTACTTGCACGTTTGTGTGTCTGCGTGTGTGTGCCCTCATTCCAGCATCGCATTCCACAGCGATTTATGGCATCATTCCAGCTTAAAAAACATACACCGAGCATGATGCACCCGTTACTTCCAACCGATGCCGCGCCATCCTCGCTCAATCTGAAGGCGCCCTAATGAAATGATGTAATATTGGCGAAGGCGCTTGTCACAGCGATTGCTACCATAGCTTCAGCTCACTGCCTGTGCTGTGCTGCTGCTGCTTCTGCTCGTCTGTTCATCTGTTGGAGTGTGCGTTACATACACGCGTGCGTCCGTTGCGATTTTACTTGACTGCTGCTGTTGCGGCACGTTCGAGTTCATGGGTAAAATTGCTGGTACGCCGCTATAGCGATAGCTAACAATAACAACGACAGCTATAACTCTGTGTTGTTTCCATTCTTATATCTTCCGAGTTATTTTTGCTTGTTGCGTCTTCAGTTTCGCTATGTTGCTACTTTGAAGAGCGCCTTTGCGTAGTTTAACTTATCTCGACTTGTCTGTCTGTCGGCCTGTATGGCGGTATGCTTTGTTAGTTTTCAGTTGTTTTACTTGGTGGAATGTTATTTAGTTGTTTTTTTTTTGGTGTTTAGTTATTTTCTGTATGCCTGCTTTGCTCCTGGCGTTTTTGTTCGCGCTTCCGTGTTTGAATTTTTTTAAGGTTCTGAATTAGGTAGCTCCTCTAAATGTCGCTGGTATAGTTGCATACCTTTTACATCGATTTGCGGAAAGCCTACTAGTTCTGCGTTGTCTCGATAGACATACTCTTTGGAGCTTTTCGTTTCGCTTATAATATAGAAGTGCGCGTTGAAATAAAATTCTCTCTTTAATTTAGTTTTTCATACCAAATAACTTCACTAACCCTATTTATCTCTTATCACCCTAAAAGTAGGCAACATTATTATTACCATTACTTTTACATATTTACCATTAATATTAGATCAAGAGTTGCAATTCTCTCCAAATTTTACTGTTTTTACCGATTCATATAAGTACACAGAAATTGGTAACATTCTGATTTTGGTAACAACAGCGGCGCCAATGTGCTGCGACGTCACTTTTTCCATTCCCTCAACCTTAAACCAATTAATACAATCGTTTACAGTTATATGTGCTGGTATTGAATGCATTTGCAACTGTACACATCATTGACAAATTGGCAAATATACTGACAGTCACACCGTTAATTGTGACATAACAGAGACCGCAGAAAGTCGATTTTAGGTAAAGAGGGAAATCTGTGTATATGTGTGTTTGCTTATGCCGCACATTAACCTGCGAATGTATTAAATTTTCGCGGAAATTGTCAACAGTAAAGCGGGGAGTGCTTCATGAGGGGTGTGTCATTAATGTCATGCCACGGCTGTGACAGTGGCACAGTATATCATGTACTAATTATTAACCACTTTACTAAATCACTCTCCCCAACCCCATTTAACTCACTCGCAACCGCACTCTTGCCCCCGGCATAAAGCTCATGTAGTCAGTGTGGTCAAATTTAATCTGATTGCCCAATGGCCAAAGCTCTAAATATTGACTGTTGAACAATTCATTATGGCCCACTCTCTACTTCACTTTTCGCCGCCTCTAGCTTGCGGAGCTGTTTATCGGCGCTTCAACTCAATTAAAGCATTTTGCTCTGGATTCGAGGTGAAAATGCCGTTCGATTTAGTGTACTCATCTGGACTTACGGCGTTGGGCCTGCGCGCGCGCGGGTGTTTGTGTGTGTGAGCTAACGGCACAACAACGCGACTGAAATGCATCACAGCGAATTAATCCGCAAACATTTAGAGACAACTGCATTAGCGGAACACTTCGCTTGTCACTCATTACCAGCCAGCCGGCAATGTTGCGAACGATGCCCAAACCATTAATTACAACAGTTGGATGCGTGTGGCATGTGGCATGTGGCAAGTGTGGCGTGCAACAATCAGGCATATGGGGGAGGTTGAGCGCTGTTACAGAAACGCAGATTGCAACATCGGAGTGGCTGACTGAATGGCAATGCAAACACACAAAAATAACAACAACAATAGTAAAAATCACTTCAACAGTGAGGACAGCAACAAAATTTTTGTTGTGACACTTGGCTTGCCTCATGGCTACCTCCATGTGTATGGCGATGTACTTTTGGATCATTTTCAACGCCGTTAGGTCACTGCCTGACATATATGCAGTTGGATACAGGGGTTAAATAAATTTTTTAGCTGGATGCAACATACGATCTCTTCCTTGTTCGATAAAGCTAAGTATTTTCAATATGACCTCTCAATGTATAAAGGCCATTGACCCGGGCACTATCACATCGTTAAACAACCTTCTGTACCTTTCTAAATAGCATATGTATACAATGTATTGGAAATATCTAGGTATTTCTCTTTCGAGCTCGTAGTGATCTCTAGGAAACTCCCTTTTAAATCACTTTCGAGTACAGAAGTTTACTGCTGCTCATTTCATAAAACCCTCAGATAACTTAATGACTTTGATACAAGTCTCCGAAAGCTCCATATCACATGTATTTTCCAGATTCCTTTTCCTGTAAATGTAGCACCCAGTTCAAGAGCAATCCTGTTACACTGTGTCGGTGCGTGTACATCAAACTGCAAACATATTTGTATTTTCCACTCAATCCAACCAAGCTCTCCGATGGCTCGCGGCTCAAATTGCCACTGGATTGCGTGATAAAAGTGTAATTTTGTTGCTGGTGTTCGGCTGATGCGCTTTCCTTCCATTTTGAGCGCTGACTCAAGTGCGAATGCCGTTAACGGCCAATGGCACTCTCAGTCAGCCTAATTGGACAGTTGGCTGTTTTTGCGGTTTTTAACCCTTTAAGCGTAAATATACGCGTTTGAACTGTGAATTGGCAGCGCGTTCGCGGTATGGCATATGCTCACATACATGCATACACATACATACATATGTATACGTATGTATGTGTATGTCATGTTGCTAAAAGAGGCTGCTCGGAACATTAATAATGAGTTTATGAGGTGAACGTCAATATCCTGTTGCTGCTGCACAACTTTGTTGTTATTGTATGTAATGCCTGCCAATCGCGTTGGTAAGTCCTTTCCTATGTTCGCTTTATTGTTATTGTTGTACGCTTCATTTTACATACATATATTGCCATTCACTGTTCTGACCATGCTGCCGTCATTAATCAGCATTCTAGAGAAGTCAGCAACAACAAAACAAAGTAGTCACACTGTCCATTGCTCGTAATTGGCTTCATATTAATTTTGCTCTGAATTATGTAACATCAAATTGCTTTTGCTTGCATATCATAATTATTAAGCAAAGGTATTTTAATAATTGGAAAAATGTAATTAAGAGTAAAATGTAATAAAACGATATTATGCATTTCAAAGCATAAATGAGAATTTATGAATTTTTTTTTTTTAATTTTTATTTTTCGAACTAGTATATTATCTAAGATTTCGCATCTTTTTGGAAGAATATAATTTTAGCATTTTATTATATTTGGTTCTCTATGTAAGTAAATACCATAACTTTGTGACCCAACAATGCTCTAATTAAATAATATACTTCTACATATCTGAAATCCTTAGCAAACACTTAATTTGTGGCAAGTTCTCTTCTGAAGTCCTTTTTCTGAAAATTGCTCTGTTTTACGTTTCTACACTCTTCAACATGATTTATTTACTTCATAAACAATTTCGCACACAAGTAGCCACTGAGTCTAGTAATACGTTTCCAGCTATTTGGTTTGCATATTTGTATAATTTCATTTAAAACTTACTTTTATGCGAATTTTAAAATGCTCCGTAGGAAATTACTCAAGTGGGCTAAGTGAGCTTGCACACACACACACACACACACACACAACTGCAATACGGTATATCGTGCTTGGTATGAGGCACTTCAACGACGAAGGCGAATGCAAATAGCAATAAACGCAGCACAAAGTAAACAAAGTTCGACCACAAATGCCAATTAAATTAATATTTGATTGCTCTTTAGTGTGCGTGCCGCAACGGTGTCGGTAGTAAGGGGGAGGTGCAAATGAAATGTACAAAACTTCAAGTGAAATCAAAAAGTTTATGAAGAAAGAGCAGAGAATACATTTGAAGAAGTTGTAACGAGGAGTGTTGTCGGTGTGGTGGATTAACTGTAAAAAATCAAATATAAAAACAAGTAAGGAAAGGCTAAGTTCGGGTGCAACCGAACATTTTATACTCTCGCAATTTATTGCTATATTTTTATTAAGATAACACACAAAGTTTCATTTCGCTATCTTCATTGGATCCTTATGTATATATTATAAAGTGAAGGAATAAGATGGAGTTCAAAATTGAGTTATATGGGAAGTTGTCGTTGTTGTGAACCGATTTCATCCATTTTTCACACGTGTCATCAGGGTGTCAAGAAAATATTATATACCGAATTTCATTGAAACCTGTAGAGTAGTTCCTGAGATATGGTTTTTGACCCATAAGTGGGCGATGTCACGCCCATTTTCAATGTATTGTATTCTGAGTGTAGCTTCTTTCTGCTATTTCTTCTGTAAAATTTAGATGTTCTAACGTTTTTCATTAGGGAGTTAACGCACTTTTAGTAATTTGCAACCTAACCTTTGTATGGGAGGTGAGCGTGGTTATTATCCGATTTCAACTATTTTCATGGTGTATAGTGGGGTACGTAAGGGAACCGACTGCAAAAAGTTTGGTTTATATAGCCTTATTGGTTTGTGAGATATATACAAATAACTGGCTGGGCTACGCCCACTTCCCCAATATAGTTACATCCAAATATAGCCTTTCCTAGTTTGATCCTTTGTTCCAAATTTTACTTTTATAACTTTATTTATAGCTTATGACAGTTTATGTGTTTTTGGTTTTCGCCACTTTGTGGGCGTGGTATTTTGCCCATTTTCGAAAGCAACCCTTTGCCAAGGAACATGTGTACCAAGTTTCATTAGGATATCTCAATTTTTACTCAAGCCTACTCGTCACTCTGATCACTTTGGTATATATGACTCTATATCTAACTCTTTTAGTTTTAGGTGTTACAAACAACCGTTATGTGAACAAAACTATAATACTCTCTTAGCAAATTTGTTGCGAGAGTATAATAAATGTATTTTGTGGATTTGGCAACAGTGTCAAAGGATCTGAAAATCTGATCACCTACTCTCTTGCCAAAACATACCACAGTTAAAGAGGATAATAGAGAAAATACTGGCATGGTTGCTGCTGAGTCCAAGTTGTTAAGATGTTAGCAAAACTTCTAGTTCGATTTTCTAATATGAGTAATTACATATTGTAAACTGTTAAAGAAATAAATTGTATATTGAGATTGGAATTAATTGCATCAATTCAGTGGTAATTAGTCGTTAATACGAGTCTATAAAATAAAATAAATCATATCAAATCATGGCGTATCTCGATCACAGCGTCATCTAGCGGTTGAAAGTTTTTCGTCAAGCAAGACTACTTCGAATGGGGAAAATATCAAAAAAAAAAAAACTATGGATGTAATACTAGCCCTGAGGACTTTCTATTTACACTTTAAAAGAATTTAGTTGATGATACATCCATTAGCAGTGGCTTAGCGCCAAGTTGTATGCAATGTTTTTCTCACTACCTTCTCAGGATGACGAAATGGTATACTAAAAATTAATAAAATAATCAAAATGTTGCTGTCTTAATCGAAATGCTCTACTTTATGCCCAAATTGCGCTAAACACACACACGCACAGCTCTGTTGCAGCACACCAAGTGGAATTGTTCGAATGAGTGCTACAAATAATGAAATAGCGGTGCGTATGTAGGTAATGACTTCTAGTGGAAGCGGGCTGGAGGCTGTGTGTGAGTGTTGAAAAGTTTATTGTGAATTACCGTTTAGCAGAGTGTAGTTGTATTAGTATTTGTGACTCAGCCAAGTGTAAGCGCTTGAGTGTGCATTCGCAAACACACACGTACTCTGCAGGGATAAACATTTACATACATACATATATACAAACATAAGTGCATATGTATGCCTGCACGTGTGTGAATGCCTTCTTAGCATTTGTGGCAAATTATGACATTTTATTTCAATATTTTTGCATTTCTTTGCGTTGCTTCACATATGTACATGCGCAAGTTCACTTTGCTCAATAGTTCGCTTTGTTGCAAGCGTATTTTTTATAAAGTGCATTTGTTGGCGAGCGTTTAATGCACTGCATTTATTATTATTGCATATTATTGTTGTTGTATGTTTTGCGCTCCCTTGCCATTCCACTCTCCACTTTTCCTCCTCTACATTGCCACAAAGAATGTGGAAGTTTACAGTTGGCATTGTGTGTGTGTGTTTATGGCGCATCCTTGTTTTTGTTGTTGCCTCAATTGCATTTGGCGCACACAATAATGAAAATATTTATAAAATTGCTGCAATATTTGCCGTTAGCGTATTATTGCCAGCCGCCTTGCCTGCAAAGTCAAGTTGCCAATAAGCGTTGCAAGGATGTTGTCGGCAACTTGCAAGAGATGCACCATATGGCCATTTGAATTGCACTAAAGGCGTGCGTTTCTCTTGCATCTAACTACATATATATATATATATATATATATATATATATACATATATGTGTATGTAGATTGCTTGTAATTAGATCAAGGTGCACGTTACAGTGGAACAAATGGGTTTTCTAAGTGTTCCAAACCTCAAGCACTTTGCTGCTGGGCTTGATTATCAGAATGGTTGTAATTATACCCTGAACAGTGAATCATATAGCTGCCATACAAACTGAACGATCGGAATCAAGGGCTTGTATGGAAAACTTCCGCATTTTACTACATATCTTCACAAAATTTGGTGCGTGTTATTGTTCCTAGAAATAATTTAATCTCCGAAAAAATGTTCATATCGGTTCACTATAGCATATAGCTGCCATACAAACTGAACGATCGGAATCAATGGTTTGTATGGGAAATTTTCGCATTTGATGTGGTATTTTAACGAAATTTGACATGGATTACTGCTTAAGATAATAATATAATCTCCGAAGAAATTGTTCAGATCGGTTAACTATATAACCTTAATGTTTCTAGCAAACAACCCGGCTAAAAAGAATTAGTAAATTGTTTTCTCGTTTTTACTTACTTTTTCTTACGTCTTTAGATTTGCTTAAACACATAGTTACTAAAAGAAATGCACCTGTGGAGGGTATATTAGCTTCGGTACAGCCGAAGTTAACGTTTTTTCTTGTTTTTTTTTTTTATAAAAACTCAATTCTCAACTATGAAAATGTTGTGAAAAAATCGGATGAATTTTAAACTATATTATTTAAAAAAATGTTTGAAAATTTTCTTTACAAACAATAATTTTATCTTTTTTTCTTTTAGGTAATACTGTCATCATTTGCAGAATATAGAAGATTATAAAGGTAAATCTATTGGTGATGAGGAGGGAGGGTGAGAAATATCGTATTTCTTATTTTTAACCATCGAAAATGTAAAATTCTGTAAATCCGTCGAGTAGCAACTTCAAGTCTTCTTATTTTTGAAGGTTAACCAATACTCTTGATTCAACAATGATCAATATCTTTTTAAATGATTATTTTTCTTTAATTTTGATTGAGTTTATCCCACGTGTGAGATATATGCATGATAACAGCTAAAGTGAATGAAGGTGCATCGTTTTTCGTCGCCTACTATTGAGTCATTTTTATGACAGCGTCGATAAGCACACCATCAAATTTCATTTCCGGTAGGCTTTTTACCAACTTACATCCGTAAATAAATCGGCATGTAAAAAGATTCGTGGAAAAATTGGTGGAAAGAAGTAGATATAACATAAAATCTTAGAAAAAATCATATTTTTTTTACCAAGTCCCTGGAAATGCTTCACTGTGCCACTGAGCTTGGCATTTAAACGCAACAAAACAAGTGGAAAAGAATTTATGCAATTTCAATATTAAAAGGAGAGAATCGTGTTAAAAGAAGTAATAAAATTACAACAGACATATACGTACAGAAGTCGAAGCATAAATACTATGGGAGCGCTCGATTAAGATTTTGAATGTATGGAAAATAATGCGAAATAAAATGGAATGGAATAAATTTCCATATGACCTGCTCCACTTTTGTCGAGTCACAAATGCACGCACACACACATACACAGACCTCTGCATATATACATATATACATACATACATACATACATACATACATACATACATACATATATATATATATGCACTTATAAAATGTGCTGCAATTGCAAGCTGTTGGCACTAAGTACACCTACACACAGAGCCGCCAAAAATACAACAACAGCAACAACGAGAAGAGCACTACAATCGCACAAATATGTCATTGTTTGAAGAAAAAAAGGAAAAAAAAACAAACAAACGGTAAACGAAATAAAAAATAAAATGCTGCTCTGCATTTTTCTCGCTTGTTCTTGCATTTCTTTTAATGCATTCGCTTTGGTTTACATTTTGATTGTTTTTATTGCTTTTACTGCTAGCTCTGCGGCTGGCAGGCAAACAAAAACAACGAATAATATATCTATATGTATGTGGTAAAAAGCAATGAAAAAAGAAGACATTGCAAAAAGGAAAATGCAAATAAAGAATTGCAGAAATGCCGATGAAGAGGCGCCAACGGTCGTCGAGGCGAGAGATATGCATTCAGAAAAGATGGAATGGTGGTGAATAGGAGGCGGAGCGGCAGCAGAGCGGTGAGAAAAACGTGCGACACGGCGTGGCGTCAATTGGAGCGAAATGTAGAGGCAACGACTGCAGGCGATAACGGCTCGAGTATTCGTCGCTGTAGTCACGGCTACTAATAGCTTTAAAGCGCCGCCCGTTGCTGAAGCGATGCGCGGGTATGCAAGCGACAGCCATCGACGAGGCGCCACCAACCACTTGACGCGTTGCACTCAATTTACTTACTTATTCTATTTTTATTTTATTTGTGTGTTTTCTCTATATATTTTCTATAATATTTTTCACGCTTTGTCAAGCGAGCCGCAGAACTTTAATGTTTAACTATGTAGCCGGTACTTTTGGCGTGCTCATATGTATGTATTATACCTGTAAGGATGTCTGTCTGTCCGTCCAATAAAGCTATATAAACCAAATTTCTACAGTCTTTTCCCTTTCGGACCCCATTACACCCGATTAAAATTGATATAATCGGATAATATGCCCACGCCCACCTTCCATACAAATGTTAGGTTGAAAACTACTAAAAGGGCGTTAACTTACTAATGGAAAACGTTATCACTCAGATTAAAAAAAAAATGGAAAATGGGCGTTGCGTCGCCCCTTATGGGTTAAAAACTACTCGACCGATATCAATGAAATTTGGTACGTAATACTTTCTAAACACGCTGATGACGGGTGGAAAATGGGCGAACTCGTATATCTGGTTCCATCGGTTATCCCATAGCTGTTTCCGGTAGACTCGTTCCGGTTCCGGTAAAATCTTTGCCCCATATCTGGCCACCTCTCACCTATCCGGTTACCCCATTTCCGGTTCCTAATGCCTCCGCTAACTACTTCCGGTTCCTTTACCCATATCCGGTAACAATATTTCCGGTTCCGAATTCCCCATACTCGCTAACCTCATACCGGTTTCCGTAACATCATATCCGGTAACACTTTATGCCATATCTGGTTCGGTATGTCACATATCCAGTAACATTACTTCCGGTTCCACCCCATACCCGGTTTCCGGTCCCTGTATCCGGCCACCTCATATTCGATTTACAGTTCCATTACCCATAACCGGCTCCGGTAACATTAATTCCGATCACCATATCCGGTTACGGTAACGGTTCAGAGCACAGCTTCCTAGTGCCCAATTATACGTTTGAGCCACTGTATATCAAAATGTTCAGGATCACGAGACGAGTTAAAATCCGGATGTCTGCCTGTCCGACCGTGCAACGAATAACTTGAGTAAAAATTAAGATATCTGAATTAATTTTTTCTGAAAAGTGTTGTTATTCTTCGGTATTTAGTAGAAGAAATGAAACTAAAATTTACAATACGAGTATATGTATTGATAACTGAAAATAAGGAACTAGTTTTTTCGGGACTAGTTTCTCCGGGACTAGTTTCAAAGCGTAGCCGATATATGTATGTATTGCATATTTCATACAGAATCAAATACCTCCGAGACATAATGACTCTACAATCTGTCACAAGCACTTGCATTCCCTACAGGGTATATAGTTCCTTTTTTCATTGCAATCCCAATTTGAATTTCACTTGTGTGTTGACGACGAGTAGGACAAGTGGCTGTCACATGCGGTCGCCTCTTTCGGATATTGCTGTCGTGCTGTTTGTCTAACTGTTGGCTGCTGCAGAGCCGACAGCGTTGTCATGGGGTCAATAAAGTCAAAATGAGCGCCAAGAAAGGTGAAATGTGTCAACAAACGGAAAAGTGTGCAAAAAATGAGACAAAACAAAACAACAAATTGGACTGTCGGCATACAGCTATAATGGTTAGGGAGTTGCGGGCATTGCGGTTGATTAAGGAACAGGAATGCAATGTGACATGAAATTCTTGTGGAAGATGCCACGTTTATTATTGGTGGTTGTACCTCTGATAGTACTTTGATATATGTTATCTTCTTATTTTTACCCGATAATTATTCATAATTTCAATTAAATGAGTAAACTTAGCTCTTTTACCACTAAGTGTCATTGCATATAAAATTTAGGTTTCGGTTTAGTATATTTGGCTTTATTGTTGTACTTCATTCAGTTTATCCATTGCTTTTGTCAACGAAGTGTCATTACATAATTATATGTAAATGCACAATTGAGGTTATGGTGTCACTGTTTCCATATTATTTTCGTTTCGTTAGCGAAATTTTTGCAGATATTTTGTATATACATATCAATTTAACTAAGGCATAATTTTTGTGGCCTTTAGTTGTTTTCCAGGCAAACACTTAATTTAGTTAATTAACAAATTGACTACATTACAGTTATGCTTGCTGTACAGATATCTTCTAATGAGTAAGTAACAAATTGTCTGTCTGACCCAATTAAAGGGACGTCTAATAAGAGAGAATTGTTAATTGACTAATTGAAGCCATCAGGTGGCTTAAAAGTTCAGCGTTATTTCGGCTAAGGACATAACGTTTTATAATCACAAGGCCACTTGAACCACATCTTCACGACTTCGAACGATTCAGCCTCCTTTGCCTGCTAAGATACATTAAATACTACTCATACTCGCACAGCTGACAGACGCATTGAGTCAAGTCCCAACTTCTTCTTCTTCTTCTTGACTGGCGTAGACAACGCTTACGCGGTTATAGCCGAGTCCAAAACCGCGCGCCACGTATCCCTCCTTCTGGCAGTTTGGCGCCAATTACCTCGTTTGGCGTTGGCACTTTCATCCATTCGAACAACATGACCTAGCCAGCGTAGCCTCTGTTTTTTTATTCGCTGGACTATGTCTATGTCGTCGAATAACACATACAGCTCATCGTTCCATCGTCTGCGGTATTCGCCGTTGCTAATGTTTAAGGGACCATAAATCTTCCGCAAAACCTTTCTCTCGAAAACTCCTAGTGCCGTCTCATCGGATCTTGACATCGTCCAAGCTTCTGCACCGCAAAGTAGGACGGGAATGATGAGGGACTTGTTGAGTTTGGTTTTTGTTCGTCGAGAGAGGACTTTACTTTTCAATTGCCTACTTAGTCCATAGTAGCACCTGTTGGCAAGAGTGATTCTGCGTTGGATTTCCAAGCTGACACTGTTATTGCTGTTAATGCTGGTTCCCAGGTAGACGAAATTATCTACAACTTCAAAGTTATGACTGTCAACAGTGACGTGGGAGCCAAGACGCGAATGCGCTGACTGTTTGTTTGATGACAGGAGATATTTCGTCTTGTCCTCGTTCACCACCAGACTCATCGCTTCGCTTCTTTATCCAGTCTGGAAAATGCAGAACTAAGAGAAGAAGAACTAACAGCGGATGGAGTCATATGTAGAAGTTCACGTAAGTGAGAAAAGTTTCTGACTGTCATTCACTTGGGAGTGGCCAGGACCGATTCTTTTACATGTGGCTCAAGCAGCTCACGACTTCCGGTCTTAGACCAAGAATCCTCTGGGTAGACAACAGACATCCGTTTGGAGGCGAGCTAAAGTGAGAAGGGGAAACCCGCTTATGCGGTTGTGCGTAGGGTTTGGGACCCACCACATAAAAACACCCCCCAATGAAAAGAACAAAAGTCCCAACTTGATTTTGTTTATTTGTTGCCGCTCTCAAAGTTCACATAAAAGTATTACATCCCTCTCTTGTAGATATGCGGTTTAGATATCCTTTACAAAGTATACATAGTATACTAAGAATATTAATAAAACGCGTGCGTAGATTATCCATAACAAACACATAACGGTATTACGAGCGTTTTGACGAAGCCAAGATAAAATTTCACATTTTACGATTTTTACACACCGAAGTGCAAGCAAATTTTCGCGCGCAAACAAAGTGCTGCAGTGGCTGCCGAGGCTAAACAAGCAACAAAATGATCTCAAGTAAGTGCGGTATAGATGGGAGAAGAAAATATATGGCTTTTATAAAATTTATATATTTTGTGTGTGCCTCGCACAGCACCGGAAGTCGCCTATAAACTTTCTGGGGAAAATTTACAGTCTTTTTGTTTGCGATTTGAAATTGCTTCGCATGCAATAGCTGGTGTGTAATATTTGAGCGGTTCTTAGAGAAATATAAAAATTTTTACGTAATATGTACTTTTAGCGCGCATAAATGTATGCTATATTTTGCGCTAATATGAGTTGCGCCTAAAAGCAGTTTAGGAGTTGCGCCTTTATTCGATTAATACTACTAAGCTGTTGAGCAAAATTACCAAAAGACAAGTCTCGCTCATTGATTTAACTAGAAACGGTTTAGAAGAAAGATCTTGAAATGATTTTGAAAAATAATCCTATTTTTATTTAAAGGCAAAGAGTATTCTAATCAGATATGTCATCTTCATTAATAGCAATTTCTTACACGATTGTACGCATATGTTTATTTTTGTCTTTCCTTGTCGCCCAAGTTCCTTTACTATCCTTAAGGCTCACAAAATTAGCTCTAACACCTGTAATACCGTTAGTGCGACACTAATGCCGTCAATATACTTATCAATACGTTTATTCTACTCCAAATAATGCCATCAGCCACGCATATCTGCTTCCCTTTTTCATATCAAATTATTCAGCTTTCACGCGCACGAAAGCTCTCAATAAATTCTCATTCTTATTGCCCACAAAAAGTTGTGTGTTGTCTTTTGCCTTTTACCTTCCACACTTCGCCTCCTTTGATTTGCATTCGATTTGTGATATTCGCTGTTTTCAGCTACTTATGGGTGTAAGCCCTCTCTGTGGCCCCAACCTGGGCATCATCATGTGTGCAGTAAGCGGAAATTAATACATACAGATGCAATATAGGCTTTCAACACATATGCTTGCCGCGAGAAAGAAATAAACGAAAAAGTGAATTTTCACAGTTTTTGAGTTCATGAATTCGTGAAAGATGTTGTAACATCTTGCGGCCTTTTGTACGCCGCTTATAAACTTGCTGCTACTCCCTCGTCCTTTCGCGTGGATGTGTACTTCATTTCTCTCCGCTTTTTTCGGTTGTCACTTCTACTTTATCTCTCTCTGTTTGGCATTTCATATGCGTTTTCTTTGGCTGAGTGATTTAGTCCTTGTGTAGGTCTCGGTGTTAACCGTTCAAGCAGCAGGTTACATGCTTGCATCAAATTTGTTTTGTCATCAAACAAACAGTCAGCGCATTCGCGTCTTGGCTCCCACGTCACTGTTGACAGTCATAACTTTGAAGTTGTAGATAATTTCGTCTACCTGGGAACCAGCATTAACAACACCAACAATGTCAGCCTGGAAATCCAACGCAGAATCACTCTTGCCAACAGGTGCTACTATGGACTAAGTAGGTAATTGAAAAGTAAAGTCCTCTCTCGACGAACAAAAACCAAACTCTACAAGTCCCTCATCATTCCCGTCCTACTTTACGGTGCAGAAGCTTGGACGATGTCAAGATCCGATGAGACGGCACTAGGAGTTTTCGAGAGAAAGGTTTTGCGGAAGATTTATGGTCCCTTAAACATTAGCAACAGCGAATACCGCAGACGATGGAACGATGAGCTGTATGTGTTATTCGACGACATAGACATAGTTCAGCGAATAAAAAAACAGCGGCTACGCTGGCTAGGTCATGTTGTACGGATGGAAGAAAACACTCCAGCTCTGAAAGTATTCGATGCAGTACCCGCTGGAGGAAGCCGCGGAAGAGGACGACCTCCACTCCGGTGGAAGGACCAGGTTGAGAGGGACCTGGCTTCGCTTGGTATAACCAATTGGCGTCAAACTGCCAGAAGGAGGGATACGTGGCGCGCTGTTTCGGACTCGGCTATAACCGCGTAAGCGCTGTCTACGCCAGTCAAGAAGAAGAAAGTTTCTGATCTGAAAATATGAGAAACAGTTACGCGTCCTACAATTATGTTCTATTATCTGAACTTGTAATGCCAACATGGCATACTTTTTGGCTCATTAACTTCAAGGGGCAACAACTACGACGGCACAACAACAAGAGCATACCAATTCAATAAGAGCAATATGCTGGCGTACTAGGTTTCATGTGGCTATTGTAAGCTTTCTGCTTAATCGCCATTAATTAAATGCTGCCAGCTTTTAGGCGCATTAACACATACGCGTACAATTGCGAATATGTACCGTATGTAATGCTCTCGTTAATATGGCCAATACAAGCTGTGTGGTCTTAATACCCGATACGATTGGATGGAATTGCATGCGGTTCGAGCTAAGCATTATACTTGACTTCACGAACTCATAAATACATACATACATATATATTACAGTTACATTAGTGAAATGTGTTTTACACGTCTGGCATATAAATACGCTTATTGATACTGTTATTGTTATTAACATTCATATTGAAATACTAGCAAATTATATAGCTTAAAGGAGGGATTAACTCGTAATACACTGATTATGTGTAAACATTTCTTGTTATTTCTTTGCAGTGGAGGTTAGTACCAACAATCACGAAAAAATTTGATACTACGAAATTAAAATTTTTCAATGTCGAATTTCAAAAAGTTGTATTTAGTTGGAATATTTTTAAAGCAGGCTTACTGCATACAGTCCTCACAAGAGATGTAATTATTTTATTGTATTTTGATTAAAAAAATGTATATTTTAGGTATATGTTGAATTGGCATTAAAAGCAATAAATATTTGAAGTTCATTTATTATTCCCGAACTATCGTAAAGCAATATTTGTCGAATAAACTCTCGAAACGAAAATGGAAATTGTGAAGAAAATATATTTGCCACAAATGTTTGTGCATGCAAACGCTGAGCGCTACAAATTTGCTACTTTTTACTGTTATCCATACACTTCCGTGATTTTTTTCGAGTTTAAACTTCCGAGAACATAGAAGTGCACAGCATTTCAAAATGATATTTGTGCGTGTGTGTGTGTGTGTACGTGAGCACGCCAAACCTTCGCTGCCGTTGCAGTAAATGCACCGTTTTATATGCACAACTAAGCAACACTCGCAAAGCAAGCGCACACTTGTATTACAAGCGTGTCGTGGCGCTATTGTTAAATTTTCACGCCATTTTTTACAACATTGTTTCTGCGCGCCAACAACGGTAACACGCGCACACGCACACATGCGCGCCCATCCGATTGCATGCATATGCGGCGAAATGCGCGAAACTTTTGCTATCGACGCGTAATTTATAACCTCTTCAACGCCACTTTAGCACTTTGCCACTTACGCACCTTCTTGCCACAAGCACACACACGCTCACTCATTTATCTGCCGCTTCTTTTGTATTGCACTCGCATTTCCAATTTTCCAATATGCGCTCTAAATGCTTTTCGCCAACTCTTTCGCGCTATCTCCAATCTGCAGTTCCTCCTGCCGCTCACCTCACCTCACACTCACGCAATTGTTTTTGTTTTGTGGCAACAGCATTGTTGCAACTTTCTCGTTTGTTTGCTTCCTTCATTTGTTGCGATTTTCATTTTCTATCCTTCTTTGTTGTTGTTATTGTTATTGTACTGAATTTCGCGGAGTAAGTGCGACATAAAGTCTGTGACTTGTCGTAAGTTATGCGCGCGTTGATAGTAAAGTATTGTACGAGTACGAGTTGTGGCAGGACATAAAAGAAAAACTGTACACTTAACGGTTTACGCCAAAATGCAAAATGGCGAAGGAGTTGACGTGCAATTTGAACGCTACGTTGCTGTTGCTTTGTGTATGCCGTGTATTGCATGCGCTTAAGTGCACTTATGTGTGCCACAACTCAGGTACACAAGTTGTACGGTTGTTGCAGTGGCAGCGCGTGCATTTATCTGCCACACTGTAAGCAGCTTTCGCATTAAAGGTGGAGTTCCTTTATGAAAGCTTTTTTTAATTTTCAGGTTAAATGCGTTTTATATTTATCTGTGTATGTGTGTAAGTATGTACATATATATAAAGCATTAATGCATTTAGCCGATCTTGCTTAACTCAATATCTACTAATTGAGTACATTTGCTCCACTTTAGTGGCTTATCAAATATGGTGTCTAATTGAAGTGCCGTTTGCAATCAGCCAGTAAACTTGTATTAACTAGTTGCCCAGAAGCTTAATTAAGTGGCTGCAGTGCAAGCTGCATAAGCTTATCGGATTTATTTATCGGATATAATTATTTTTATTTATTTTTATTTTTTATTTATTTGATTTACTAATTAGCTGTTGCTTAGCATTAAATCATCGACATGTTCGCGCTATTTGCCGTTACTGCAATGTGACTATCGAATGACTTAACTGTGGGAGCGGCTTAGCTAGCGCTGAATATGAAGAGCTTAATAACAATGACTTCGGATTCAATGAGTTCAAGAAAAACATATAGCATAACATATTGTAGATAGTGTCTTTAAAAGTCGATACATTTGGTTCAGGGACACGGAATTCATATTTTTGTAAGATTTTTTATACTCTCGCAACAAATGTTGCTAAAGAGAGTGTTATAGTTTTGTTCACATAACGGTTGTTTGTAACACCCAAAACTAAACGAGTTAGATATAGGGTTATATATACCAAAGTGATCAGGGGGAAGAGTGGAGTTCAAATCCGAATGTCTGTCTGTCTGTCCGTCCGTCCGTCCGTCTGTGCAAGCTGTAACTTGAGTAAAAATTAAGATATCTTGATGTAGCTTGGCACACTTATTTCTTGGCACCATAGGAAGGTTGCTTTCGAAAATGAGCAAAATCGGACCACTGCCACGCCCACAAAATGGCGAAAACCGAAAACACATAAAGTGTCATAACTAAGCTATGGAAGTAAAATTTGGTATGAAGGATCGCACTATGAAGGGGCTTATGTAAATGCAATTTTTTTGGGGAAGTGGGCGTGGCCCCGCCCCCTACTAAGTTTTTTGTACATATCTCGCAAACTACTAAAGGTATATCAGCTTTCTGGGCTGGTTTCTTTTAGGTACTACCTTATACAGTCCAAAAATGAAAGAAATCGGATAATAACCACGCCCACCTCCCATACAAAGGTTAGGTTGAAAATGACTAAAAGTGGGTTAACTCACTAACGAGAAACGTCAGAAACACTAAATTTCACATAATTTCACAATGGCAGGTGGAAGCTGCACTCAGATTTTTTTTACAAAATGGGAAATGGGCGTGTCGTCGCTCATTTATGGGTCAAAAACCATATCTCAGGAACTACTCGACCGATTTCAATGAAACTTGGTTTGTAATAGTTTCCTTACATCCCAATGGTATGTTGTAAAAATAGGCCAAATCGCTTCACAACCACGCCTACTTCCTATATACCAGAACTTTGAAAACAATCTGAATCGTTTACTTTACAATATATAAAGTAAGCACTAGTGAAGATATCGGTGCAGAACTTTGCACAAATACTATGTTAATAGTGTGGCAGCCCCATTCTAAAAATCGCCGAAATCGGACCATAGGTTTTTAAGGCCCATATATCGAACACGAGGACCTCGGTGCTTCTAACCAAATATTATGGTTTCCAACTTTGAATGGACTTCATACAATATATATTTCGAATATGTGGGTCGAATTGTGTATTATATAATATAAATAAAGTTAAATAAATAAATTGCGAGAGTATAAAATGTTCGGTTACACCCGAACTTAGCCCTTCCTTACTTGTTTTAACCAGTTTTTTAATGTGGGAGAAACAGCTACTTCTCATATACATACACATATTAAGCCATATGGATTTTACGCCGTTCCCTTCATTTACACTCCTCGCACCCCATGTGCAAGCTCACCTCTTTACTTGGTACTATGTCAAGTAAGCTTTTCGCATGAGTAAAAAAAATGTAGCAAAAGTTGTTGGCTTACGCCTAACCAACTACACTGACAATGGACATTGTTAAAGTTACCTGTTGTTGATCAAAAAACATGGAAAATTGCAAGGCGAACGCATGTAAAAAAGGCTGCTGAGCTGCCAACACTAATTAACTGCGACTTTTTTTTTCTGCTTTGTTATTTAGTTGAGAGTAAGAAAAAAAAGTGGAAATTGGCCGGAATAGGTACAGCACATAGCTGTATTTCGTATAGGAAGCTGTGGAGAGAGGGTGAACAAAGTTTTCGGAGGTCGGCCAACTGCACAGGCAGTGCTAAACTCGGGTTTTGACATGCTGCGTATCGTTGTGTACTAGTTGGTTTTACACAAGAAATTTTGCATTTAATCTCAGAGCACTCATACGCCCCGTGGTTGTGAACATGTAACACATACGCAGCGTAGCACTCATTTGCGGTGTTGTTATAGGTAGGAAAATGTCAATTTGCTGAGTTATAAAAGTTGAGTATAAATAGTAATATATGTATGGATGTAAAGAAAAATACCTATAAACCTATGTATGTATGTACATTTAATAATTTTTATTTAAAGTTATAGACATCGTAAAATACTGAGAGCTATTAAAACCCTTTGGAATTTAATTGAACATTAATCACATCACTTTGGAATTTCCTCAAATTCACACATTCAAATATTTCTGTGTGCGTTTTGGTAATTTCTATATGCGTGTGAAAAACTATTTTTTGAAAAATATTTCCAATCTTGTTGCAATGTTTATTTAAATCAATTTGCAAGTAATTTGCATATTTATATGATGGTATTTATATAAGTAAGTACATGTAAATGTTTATATGTTAATATCTCCCTCGAAATATGTAGAAACTTTAGTAAGTTGATGTAATAAACTAATCCCAAACTCTTTCATATGCATAAACACGTATAAATAAATTGCTATTGAATATAAGAGTAAAAGTTTATAATTTCTTTCGAATTTCATGATCGTCTTTAGTTGAATTTCATTTCGAAATACCAAAAGTATCATGCGAGTTGCCAAGTAAACTTTTCGCATTCAAGCATTAAAGGGTTATGTGTAGTGAAAGCAACGAAAGTAAATATTTTATGCGAAACTTTTCTAAAACGCTTGCAGTTAGTTGCAAAGCAAAAGTAAGAGTCCGTGTCCACGTCTATGTCCAAGCACACAAGCCCACAGCCCCACAAGCTGAAGTTGGCGTTGAGTTTGCCGTTGAAGTGAAATGAAATTAAATGCCAGAAACCAGAGTGCCAACAGGCAAGCGAAAGCAAAACTTTTGCCACACACGCTGTGCTTCCGTTACACAAGTGTCTGCTAGCGTAGGAAGTTGTTGTTGTTGTACAAATATAAATAAACTTGTGTGTGTGTGTGTTTGTGCTTTTGTTAATTTATGTTTATATAATATGAATTGTTAAGACAAACGTGTTGGCTCCCGGCAGTACTATATGTGTGGGTGAACACTCGGGACGTTTTGTTTGAAAGAATAATATTGCAGTCGTAGACATAGAAACTGGACAATATGCGTACAAATGTTTGAATAATATTTAATTAATGTTGTATTGTTCAATCATTGGTCATAATATATATAATTACTGGAAAATGCCACGAAAATTTAGGACTTTATGCAAAAAAATTATTTGTGCTGCATGCTAAATGTGACATAAATTGCCGTAATTTCCTCAAGAAGAATTATATGAAATTAAAGCGTAATGTAATGGTAAGCGATAACAGGCTTAAAAAGTGATATACATATGTCGCTTGTTGAGTTTGGAGGCAGTAATGGAAGTGGTCGCCAGTACAGTGTGGCAGTTAAAAGGAACAGACAAAGGCAGCAAGCGTCGTGAGCATATTTTTAGATGACGTGGTGCAGAGGCGGCAGATAAGAGGAAGGCGTAAAAGATTTAGCAGACAAAAGCAAAACAGAAAACAAGTAAGGAAAGGCTAAGTTCGGGTGCAACCGAACATTTTATACTCTCGCAATTTATTTATTTAACTTTATTGATATTATATAATACACAATTCGACCCACATATTCGAAATATATATTGTATGAAGTCCATTCAAAATTGGAAACCATAATATTAGGTTAGAAGCGCCGAGGTCCTCGTGTTCGATACATGGAACCTTAAAAACCTATTGTCCGATTTCGGCGATTTTTAGAATGGGGCTGCCACACTATAAACATAGTATTTGTGCGAAGTTATCTTCACATCGATATCTTCACTAGTACTTACTTTATATATTGTAAAGTAAACGATTCAGATCGTCTTTAAAGTTCTGGTATATAGGAAGTAGGCGTGGTTGTGAAGCGATTTGTCCTATTTTCACAACATATCATTGGGATGTAAGGAAACTATTAAAAACCAAATTTCATTGCAATCGGTCAAGTAGTGCCTGAGATATGGTTTTTGACCCATAAATGAGCGATGACACGCCCATTTCCCATTTTGTAAAAAAATCTGAGTGCAGCTTCCACCTGCCATTGTGAAATTATGTGAAATTTAGTGTTTCTGATGTTTCTCGTTGGTGAGTTAACCCACTTTTAGTCATTTTCAACCTAACCTTTGTATGGGAGGTGGGTGTGGTTATTATCCGATTTCTTTCATTTTTGGACTGTATAAGGTAGTACCTAAAAGAAACCAGCCCAGAAAGCTGATATACCTTTAGTAGTTTGCGAGATATGTACAAAAAACTAAGTAGGGGGCGGGGCCACGCCCACTTCCCCAAAAAAAATTGCATTTACATAAGCCCCTTCATAGTGCGATCCTTCATACCAAATTTTACTTCCATAGCTTAGTTATGACACTTTATGTATTTTCGCGTTTCGCCATTTTGTGAGCGTGGCAGTGGTCCGATTTTGCTCATTTTTGAAAGCAACGTTCCTATGTTGCCAAGAAATAAGTTTGTTAAGTTTCATTAAGATATCTTCATTTTTACTCAAGTTACAGCTTGCACAGACGGACGGACGGACGGACAGACAGACAGACATTCGGATTTGAACTCCACTCTTTACCCTGATCACTTTGGTATATATAACCCTATATCTAACTCGTTTAGTTTTGGGTGTTACAAACAACAGTTATGTGAACAAAACTATAATACTCTCTAGCAATTTTGTTGCGAGAGTATAAAAATTAAAACGCGATGAGTGAGATGAAAAATAATTCTTAAAATTTGGAAAATATTTATTTTTTTACAAAATAATACTGGCAAGAGCGTAATGATTAGTGAAGTACTAATTTATGCATAAACGTCCACTTTTAATGCGAAAGTTAATGAGAATTATACCAATGAAACTTGTAAATATCAAACACAAACTTTGTGCCACACAAATTTTAATAAAAATCACATTAAAAAGCACTTAAGTCAACTTCAGTAATACAGCTTGTCGAAAAAATACGTTTTTTTTTTGCAAAATTTACGAAGATGTGCCAAGGACAACACTAAATATTATTTAAATACAATTTATCTTATCCACAGTCGTTTAAAGCTTATTTGGCAATTTATGAAATCATGCAGAAGTGCTGCTGCTCCGCTGCCAGCACAAAATTCAGTATGCGCAATTTTATATTTATATGTAGAATTCCATACACATTTATACAAATAAATATGTATGTATATATGTATAATATAAGTAGTTGTAATTGCAAATGCGCTTTAATAAAATTAATCTCACAAGCCGCTGCTGCACTGCAGGCACCACTCAAGTCAATGGCCGACTGTAGGCTTACCTTCGCACGGCACATTTGCATTTTTACGTTTATTTCATACAAGCGTGTGTATGTGTGTGTGTGTGTCTATGTGCGCCTGCGTGTATGCAAGAAGGCGCCTGTTAATGTGTGCAGGCAAGCAAGTGGCCTTCTGCCTTTAATAAGCATTTTG
The DNA here is from genome assembly GCF_028554725.1 of Zeugodacus cucurbitae. NCBI lineage: Eukaryota > Metazoa > Arthropoda > Insecta > Diptera > Tephritidae > Zeugodacus > Zeugodacus cucurbitae. The sequence goes on from NC_071667.1 coordinate 3,456,994, forward strand.
CGATGCCAGCAACATTGTGGTCTATATCTGCTATTGCCACATTGTTACAGAGGTACTGCTAGTCGGCCAAGCGTTGGCAACCACAATTCGACTACTTATTTAATTAAATTGGTACGAATGTGTGTCTGCATTAATATCGCATTCATAGGTGTATGTATGTATAACAGAATGCTTGTAAGTGTGTAATATTTGGGCTAATTGAAGTGATAAGTAGCATGCGATAATTGTAAGAAAAGGTACATGTACATAACAGGTGCGAATTGGGGATTTCAGAAATTTGTAACAGGGTGTTTCAACTGATATAGATAATATTTATTCCGCTCTCAAATATTTTATAGTAATTTTTTTTTTTTTAATTTGTGTCCCGGGGTAACTGTTAAGAGAGTACTATGTTGGAGCAGTATCAAGAGTTGTCTACTTTAAACCTTTGAGATAGAGTCCTGCTACAATACTTCTTAGAATATCTTAACTTTTGAAGTAGTCCGTCAGAGATAAAACTTGTTAACAGACCCTGTGTGGGATGTGGGAAGCTCTTATATGTTTTTGATTCATATATTCACATCTGGAATTGTAGAAATGTTATCTCGTATATCAACACATATATTCATACAGCAGTTAAGCTTGTGGGTGTAAGTACAAGTGTCGTATCACATACGCTTAGGTGTACGAGTACTTAAGCGTCTTGAAAACATGCTGCAGAGAAAAGTAAAATTAATTTGGTTTAAGTGTGCATTGCTGCATGTAAGCTTGGCCTCTTATGATATAATAATTATGGGAAATTCATAATAAACTAGCATCCTTACATAGTATTTATAACACAGCGTGCTCTCAGTAATTAATAATGGGTATGTGTATAAATAAATTTATTTATGAATGGTTAATTTACGTGATATAAGTATATATAATTGTGTTAAGTGAACTCCATCCGAACGAATTAAAGTGATACCAAAGTTAATTTAAAGTAACTGTCATAATAAAAGAAATGCGACGGTTCATCATTAAATAAATTAAATTACTTAACTAACCTAAAAAATAGTAGGCAAATTTGCAATATATACGTGTATGTATATACGTAATGCACATTTATTCCCACCATACGTGCAGCTCGTCCTTGAATGCCGTCCTTGAATACATAATTCCAAGCTATTTTGTTGCCTACTTTTAGGCGCTGCCACTGTTACCACAGCTTTGTTGCCATAAATTTTACGAAATTCGTTGTAGTAATCGCCTTAATGGAATTTGCTACACAAGCCGCCTCTTTTTACTGTTTTTGAAAATTATTTTTCAATTTTATTTTTATTTCACTAATTTGTTTATTCGACATCATCCATTACTTAGCGTTGGCGACAGATTCAAAAAAAAACTTCGCTATTATTAATTTGCTAAAAGCAATGAAATTATATTTCTTTTTAGTGAGTGCCTGAAAGTAGGCTATGTCATTAAATTACATTGCTGTAAGAGATTGTGTGAAATTAAATTTTCATATTTTAGCGAAAGCAGATAAAAGCAAAGCAAGCGAAAAATAAAAAGAAGCACTCTCACTTTCGTTTTATGCATTTTCATTCACAAAAGTTGGTATTTCGCACAGCGACACATGCGTTTGCCTAAAGGTATGCTATGCTCTAGTGAAAAACTCGCTGTACATGAACAGGCACTTCTAGTGAACTCGACTGTGTCAGCAGGCGGCCTAGTGTTTCACAGGATTGTTTTCCATTGTTTTTAAAAAGCTTTTGCGATTCGTAGAAAATGAATTATTTTAGCACTGCTCATGGAATGTAGGCATTATTTTGACGCATAAAAGTAGGCTAAATACTATTTTTGCTGAAAATATCTCTACAACAAAAAGCACATTTAATAAAACGGGTAAATAGAAAATACAATATTATTATATAAAACAAAAAGATATAAAAAACCAAATACAACAACATAGTTTTAAGTGTTTTCCAAATATGATGCGTTCGCAAGCTGCCTGCTCAACGTTTTTCTATTATATCTTTTCATGCTATTTTGCACTTCAGTCTCAGCTCAGCTGATCTTCTGCTTTACTTGCCTGCGGTGCCTTGCTGATGTTTGTTTGCTTCGCTTAATTTAATAAACTGTGGTAATACACTGTTGCAGTCGACGGCTTTTGTCAGAGACAACATATGAAAGCAGGCAACATGCAAAGAATGTGGGAAATAAATAAAAAAATACATTTATAAACACTTTCATTGACAACTCAACTCAAATCTTGGTAATTGTGATTGTGGTAAAATCTTGTGAGAGCTTTTATAAAAAATTGAGTTAAATATTTCTTCCAAATCTTTGGTGGTATTAAAATGTATACAAAAATAACAATATTCTTCTGCCTACCTTTAGGCGTAATTTTATAATGTTTGCTTTATCTTCGTATACTCAAATATCGAAAGGAACCAGCGGGCAATTAGTATAAATACTCTAACTCGAAAATATATGTATATAGTATATATATTAAAATATAGTAATCCTTTGTGTGTTTAGTATTCATGGCATACTTCAAGGCGCTCAAGATAATTTGTTTGTGCACACAAAGTCCTGAAGTTTTTTCAAATAAAAGTGTGTTATGTGCAAGCTGCGCGCATAAATAAATTGCAGTTAACCGTTAGTGCCATGCTAATGACATTACGAAATAACCCGTACACTTTTTGTCAGAACACGAAACACGTTATATATCAGCCGTTGGCTGACCGTTATCTGGCGAAGCAGCTACTTACTACACGGACACATTACATAAATCAGAGTGTTGTCAAGTTTTGAATAATTTTTTTATTTTTTTTTTTCAAATTACATATCGCGTTCCGTTCCCTTCAACACCCGCAGAATTTTTTCACCACACTTTGCTTGTTTATGAACTACGTGACACAAGCAGCCAACAGCGGAATGCGCGGTGCCGTGCCGCAAAACAGCGGCGTGCATACAAAGTTATGATTTATTTAAAAGAGCGCCCGCATTCGCAGGACATTCAGCGGTGCGGGTCACAGCAACATAACACAAGACAACAGCTGCTGGCGGGGGCTGTAAATAAGGCAACAACAATAACAAAGCTACGCGTTCCCTGGTACTCGTATAGATGCGGCTTTTTGAGTTTCCACTGACAAAAAAATATATTAAAATGAAATCAAAACATGTAAAAAACTAACAGTTGATTTGTGCAACAACAATGCAGGGTGAGCAAAAACCCGATGGTGGCCAAGTAGTGCGCGCTGGAACCAGCACATACTTAGTTCTACCAACCAACATTAGTGCACGCAAACAAGCTCAGATAAGCTCAGCACGTACCACTACAAGCTAACACAGCAACTACAACTACAACTCTAACTACACTGAGGAGGCAAAAAAAGAATATGAATAAGCAAAATGTAACGGCTGTTGTTGCCTGCGGCCACTGATGGCATGTCGCTTCGTGGACTTGCGGTTTCTGCGAATAAGATAAATGAACTGAGCATGTCATCATTAGATAAGAAAATGCGCGCACAACACCAAATGGTTGCGCTTGTAATCCTGTAATGTTGTAATGCTGCCATGACAGCACTGGAGATGAACCGCATTCTGTTTTTCTGCATGAGAACAGGAAACTTTTTCAACAAAACACCCAAAAGAATGATGAAATAATGACCACAGTGGCGGTTGCAAAGTCATAAATATTACAAAATAATAAAGCCACAGCGTGAAAATGACTGCCTCGCCAGATTTGTAGTTGTGGCGGTTGGGGTTTATTGCATTCCGCCAACAGTGCGCCAGCTTTGCTTACACCTCAGCGCACAGTTGAACATTTGTTTTTTCTTGTATATGGATTTTATTTTTCTTTAATATAGATTGCAAGAACGTTGAAAAAATATTGTGAAATCGTTGCAAAAATACATTAACCATCATCGCAATATATAAAGTGGTTTTCAATAGGGGCGCTACAAAAGCCGATTGGTATAGCAAACGACAACATATTTTGTTCCGCTCTTTTGACATTTCTAATCAGTAAGGTTTGTTATTTCATCAGGGAAAGACATACGATCCAACAACGAGTCGAAATTATTAAAATTTACTGCCGAAATTCGGACTCAGTGGCGTCAAATTTAAGAACGCTACGTCCTATGTAGCGATGAGGCTCATTTCTAGCTAAATGTCTTTGTCAATAAACAAACTATGCGTTATTGGCCAGACAGCAATCCACACGTACTTCTTGAGTCACCAATGCATCGATTTGGTGCGGTTTATGGGCCGGCGGCGTCATTGGACCGTACTTCTTCCGTATTGATCAACACCGACACGTTACTGTGCATGGGAATCGCTACCGCTCAATGATAATGGAATATGATTGGCCCGAATTGGATGATATGGACTTGGACTATATGTGGTTCCAACAGGACGGCGCCACAAGCCACACAGCGAGTGTCAAAATCGATTTATTGAAAACCAAGTTTTGGCCCGAAATGGCCCAGTCAATTGGTCGCCTCGGTCTTGCGATATGACAGCTTTAGACTATTTCGTTTGGGGCTACGTCAAGTCTATGGTCTATGCCAACAAACCAGCGACGATTGATGGATTTCGTACGAATATCGAACGTGAAATAGCAACAGTATCGACCGATTTATGCTTGAAAACATTCGAAAATCACCAGTGGCAACACTGTCACAAACTTTTTTCCACGGCAATCCCGATAAAATAGAGCAAGCCGAGTGTAGAGCAAGTATTAAAGTTATTATTAGAAAAGAAAATGTGAAAAAAATGTTTTCATTTTACTGGAAGATGCAGAAATAATGAATAAAATCAAAATTTTAACGCAACCAGCTGCAACAGCTAAAATATAAATTGCAGTGTTGCTCCTGCTGTTTGTCGGCATAACGCTAAAGCGCAACTGAGGCGCTGATTGAATTACAGTAGCTGCTGGGCGCCGCGCGTTGAAAGAGAGGCCGCGAGTGCTCAATGTTGACCGCAAACCCAGCGACTAATTACTTGCTGAGCGATGGATTAAGTGCTGGGTAGCGTGGCAAATTGATTGAGTAGGTCAAGCACGAAGGTTGCGTTTGTATGCTTCTTATCATTAAGAACGAATCGCTTGGCGGTCTGCTTGCGCGTCTCATGTGACTTAATTGAAAATTATATAGCGTTGCATAATAGCAAAAGTTGCTGGCAATAGTATGATAGTGTATTACATACAACTCTATGAACAACGCAGGCTCCCACTAAATGTAATGTGTGTGTGAACAGAGGCTTTGAGCTATACGGCTGTATTTCCACTCAATCCACAATCCGCAATGGGAAAATATTTACAAAGGCCGCCGAGAGTCGAGACCCCAGAGTCGGCGCATTGCATTGCAGCGCATGACATAGCATAGCGGATGAAATGATCAATATTTGTGCATGTGAAACATCTTCTCTCTGACGACTCACTTGAACGCTGGACGCTGTTGGCATTGGCTTGTTGGCTTTCAACCAACTTTTCAGTGTCTGCAGTGCATCATTGACCACTTTTGAGTACATTGCACACACTTTTCCTCATGTGATTTAAGGTATGCTCTCCACTTGTCTTTGTATGTTTCTCGAGATTTCATGAGTCAATAAAATTTCATATTACCGATTTATGAAATGAGAGTGAAGTGGTTTAAATATAAAAGCGGAGGCTTAAATATTAAAAATGTGGCAACACAGTATCTGAGCGTGCAATAAAATAAGAGACGAAAATGGTTTTTCTTTCTCATTATGTATACGCGAGCAAATAATTATGTCGAAGCCGAAGTTTGCAGATGATTTTCATTTGAAAGGAATGTAAAGGAATTTTTTTTGTAAATATCTTTGAAATGCTCATAATAAAGTGATTGCAGATATGATTGTTTTTTCTTCATACAAATTAAAATGTGTTCACCGCTTTTATTGATACGTGCATCCCTTATGATTCGTTTATCTCTTTTCGTGGAGCATACTGACTTCCTCGATGTGCGTTATTGAGCTGTTACTTTATAGCTATTTTTTCTTGTTTTTTTTTACACTCCCATGGATCTGGAACTGTGTTTTTCATTATACCGCAAACCTTGGTGCGCTTTAAACCCCTCGTTACCACAGCATTTTATCTGCACCTGACTGCAGCCAAATCTATTTGGCCGGCATCTGCTTCTGATGCCTCGCGGTGCTCCACTTTTATTTATGACAGCCATTCTATTGCTTATCTACTCTTTTATTGCCTTTATTGGTTATATATATGTTTTGGGCGCGCATTTATTGCTTCGTTCTTTTTTGTTATTTATTGTTTGTTTCGTTGGTCCGCAGTTTGACGGCAGAGCTTTGCACAATCAGCAAACTATTTTCAAACATTTTCCGGGGTTTTGTACTTTTTTTTTTACTTCACACTATGTTTATTATTAGTTTTTTTTTCAATTTTTCTTTTACATTTTAATATGAATTTTACCATTTTTTTAACTTGCTTTGGTGAAATTTTTAATATAGTATTCCATTTTTTATTCTAAATTGTCTCTTATTGCATTTAAATTATTAGTTTTTATTTATTTGGCATGCTTGTTTTATTTTGTATTTGTTTTCGTGTGTTTTTCTCATAGCTTTTTAGTCCATCAGTTAATTGGTATATCCGCTGGCTCGCCACCACAGCATTAGCTCTTAACCACGCTTACAACTCTTACTGGCTGTATTATGTTTTCACCGCTTCTGAGTTTTTGCTTCTGAGTTTTTGCCGTTGACTTCGCTGGCAGTTTTGCGGTTTACCGTAATCGCTTGTTTGCGTTTTTCTGTTCCGCAATTTTTCAAAAAAAAAAAAAAAATCTTTGTTTTTGTTTCTGCATCGAAATTCGTTGCGGTTTTTGCGCAGTTTTTGACATTTGCAATCATAGTTGTTTGGCGTTTCATTTGCAACAGCAACAACAAAATTTGGAGCGATTAGCAATGGCACAACAAAAATGAAAGACATAGCGATTGTATGCAACCTCTTGCATACAACAATACAGTTCTATCTTGTAGCATATAGTATATTGCACTCAGCTCTGTTTCATCTCTACTTTTTTTAGATTTTCGGAAAACCGCATAATGCACTATAATTGAAAGTTTATACCTGTCAGCGCTTGACATTTGCTTTGACACACTTTTCGCGGCAGTGGCGGTTTTGAGCTCAGCTCCGCGGGCAAATGCATACATGTTGAGTGCTTAAATGTCAAATGCGATGAGCGAAGACAGCAAAAAGTCGGCGAACTAATTTTTATGTTCACCAATGTTTGCTTTTGTTGTTGTATTTTGTTTAGTTTTATATTGTTTTACTCCAAGCGATCGCTATTGATTTTTGAGAAATTTGAGTTTGTCTTTCACAATCAAAAAGATAGTGCGTAGCTTCGGGTTTGGTTTATTTGACTCTGTTTTGCATTTATTTCATGAAAATGTTTACTTCATAAAGTCTTTTAGATTTTTTTCCTTATGAGCCGTAAGCTTTCCGGGTGTCTTTTTGTTCACTAATCATGCCTATGGTAAAGGCTATTCGTTGACGGCGCTAGAACTTTTTATCGGCAATTTTTGTTGGGCTTCCCTGACCTTTGTATAATCAGTAACCACGTTTTGTGATTGACAGTAGTAACAAAGAGTAGAGAGTAGTAACGGAAGCGAGCTTGACAAGTGTATGGACGCCATGCTTTGGAATGAAGTAATAGCTGTCGTGACCCATGAAGTGGAAAGTAGTGGGACTCTTTGTTGGTATCCTACGACGATAAAGCAGCTCATCTTATAGTTCGAAGTTGAAATATTGACAAAATGTAGATTAAAATATCATTTAAAAATTTCATTCTAAATTCATGTTCATTCATTTCTAAATTTCAATCCATTCTAAACAGAAAATAAAGAGGTAGTCAAAATTATTTACACATCGGACGTTTTTTTTTACAAGTTTCACACAAAAAGCTTTCGCTTGTTGTTGTTGTTGTCGCATGGTAACAAAATGCTATGTTGTTGTAAACCTTGATCTATTCCCGCGCGAATGAAGTCGGTTTGGCAAGAATAGCTAGAAATATGGCGGAGATATAAGCAAATGAACTACAGACTCGCAGTAGTCAAAGGTATTTACACACAACATGAACTCTATTATCCTATTCTTATCTAATGATAACTACCAAATTTTAATGTTCAGTATAAGTTAATAGGTAAATTGACGTTGAGCAACACCAAAAGCTCCGTCATGATTGGGAAGGACCTCTCCGAGCCGTTCGATACCAAACGAGGTTTCAGACAAGGTGACTCACTATCGTGCGACTTCTTTAACCTAATGCTGGAAAAAATTATAAGAGCTGCAGAGCTAAACCGAGAAGGTACAATCTTCTACAAGAGTGTACAGCTCCTGGCGTACGCCGATGATATTGATATCATCGGAAGCAACAACCGCGCCGTTTGTTCTGCTTTTTCCCGCATGGATAAGGAGGCGAAGCGAATGGGTCTGGAGGTGAATGAGGACAAGACGAAATATCTGCTGTCATCAAACAAACTGTCGGCGCATTCGCGTCTTGGCTCCCACGTCACTGTTGACAGTCATAACTTCGAGGTCGTAGATAATTTCGTATACCTGGGAACCAGCATCAACAACACGAACAATGTCAGCCTCGAAATACAGCGCAGAATAACTCTTGCCAACAGGTGCTACTTTGGACTGAGTAGGCAATTGAACAGTAAAGTCCTCTCTCGACGAACCAAAATCAAGCTCTACAAGTCACTTATCATTCCCGTCCTGCTTTACGGTGCAGAAGCTTGGACGATGTCAACATCAGATGAGACGACACTAGGAGTTTTCGAGAGGAAAATTTTGCGCAAGATTTATGGTCCTCAGAACATTGGCAACGGCGAATACCGCAGACGATGGAACGATGAGCTGTACGAGTTATACGACGACATTGACATAGTTCAGCGAATAAAAAGACAGCGGCTACGCTGGCTAGGTCATGTTGTCCGAATGGACGAAAACACTCCAGCCCTGAAAGTGTTCGATGCAGTACCCGCCGGAGGAAGCCGAGGAAGGGGAAGGCCTCCACTCCGTTGGAGGGACCAGGTGGAGAGCGACCTGGTTACACTTGGGATCTCCAACCAGCGCCGAACTGCAAAGGAGAGAGACAGGTGGCGCACTATCGTCGATTCGGCTATAACCGGCTAAACGGTTGCAACGCCAATCACATACATACATAAGTTAATATTCTAAGGTGATAAATTCATAATTTGTTACATCGCTTTTGGTATCATTAACAGCCTGCTTTATGGTCCGAATTGATTCAGCACAATTATGCGCTAAATTAACAGTTAATTGAAACCAAATGTCGGTAATTTCGGTGTTTTCGGTTATTATATCAATTGACCTCTGATATTTAACGAAATACCAAACAATTTGACTAAAGTTTTGGTCAGAGCTGTGCGGAGGTCAACATGATTTGCTTCATTTAAAACTTTTGTAGGTAAAGTTCCATCATGAAATGGAGCATTGTCCTGTTGTAAAATATTGTCAATAGTTCGAAAAAGCCGACCGACCACTACAATGGCATGGTCATGTGAATTCTGATATATCCGGATGATATAGGATCCCTAAATTAGTACCAAATCTCCAAAACAGAAGTAAAAGAAATTTCCCCAAAAAATCATAATGTCACTCCCGAATCTATTTAGCGTCTAAACTGCATAAATCTTCTTCTCACGTGGTAAATGCATAAAGCGTTTACTAAAGAAGCCCTGGAACTAAAATTCAGTCTTATCTGTCCACGACAGGCTTTAGGATGGATTTTGAGTCAAATGAGAGGCATATCGGTTTTTGGGTTTCGGAAGTGGTCAACTTTATGTACAACGTAGGTATTTATGTTAATATTTTTAAATGTCCTTATCAGTGTAGCATCTTTGACTGTTCGTGCAATATGCTGATTCGATGCTGCTGCAATATTAACAGTAGTAATTGTGGTATTTTGTATGACAGTTCCTACTAATCTTCTGCATTCTCTTATGAGTTATCACATGTTTCCGCCCAGTTATCTTTAAATTGCCCATGCAATACTTCGTTTCCTTCTTTTTAATAATATTATAAACTGTATTCCATCAAATTCTGTAAATTTTAACTAACTCCTAAGCCGAAACCCCAGTCTTAAACTTAGTAACAGTCTCCGATCTAGTTATAATCGATAATTCCTTTGTTTTCTGCATTTTATTTACCATTTTTTATATTTTAAGGCTGAGTTAGGTTGTTATGAATACAATAGAATCCAATTACTACTCTTGCTTAAACCAAATCCAAGGTTAAAGGCTAAATCGCCGTGTGTAAATACTTTTGACTACTGCGAGTCTTCAGTTCATTTGCTGAGAAATAGCCATATTTCTAGCTATTCTTGCCAAACCGACTTCATTCGCGCGGGAATAGATCAGGGCTTACAACAACATAGCAGTTTGTTACCCTGCGACAATAACAATAACAAGCGAAAGCTTTTTGTGTGAAACTTGTAAAAAATACGTCCGATGTGTAAATAATTCTGACTACCTCTGTATATGTATATTCCATACATATATAATGAACCGAAAAGTTACAAACTACAATATGTTTTTTTTGGTGATAATAAATGCCAAAAACCACAAAAGTGTTTATTTGTAAATGTTTATTCGCGCAATTTCATGGTGATTGTTATTAATTTACTAAGCTGAAATAATGAAAACGCCGAATTATAGGCTACAATCAAGCGGTTATTGAAGTTTTAATTGAATATGCGGAACAAAAACCGCAAATAAATCGAAATTGAAATTTATGCTGAAAAAGGTAACGGCGAAAAAATAAAAGAATTAAAATCGAATTTCAGCCAATTGCAATTTATTCAAGCGACGATTGTCAAACTGCAGTTTTTTGCTTATGCGCCTAAAATGTTATATAGCGGCAATAGACGACAGCAGCTACGTAAATGTGCATGTTGTGTATATGTACGATGTACGTGCTATATTTTTTTCTACTACGATCAAGTTTTATTCATTTTAGCAGTATTCACAAAAACAACAAACAATTGAATAAATGCTTTAAATAAAAGCCAACAATTAGGCACTACAAATGAGATTAAGCCACGCGCCAATGAGGTTGGAATGATTCTTTTCACATGCCTACGTACAAACAGTCATACCAGTAATTGTTTATAGGCATTTCTGTTTGCCTGCTTTTAGGCGCTAACACAATGATTTGTTGTTTATTCGCCATATAAGGCAATACAAAATAAATTTTAATTAAACACTAATTATTAATTATATTTTGCTATTATTTTGCTAAATAGCGCATGCACACTCACACACACACATGCATGTGCATGTACATACAAGCGTCAATGAATATTTGCTGCTCCGCGCGCTCACACTTTCTCGCTTATAGTACAATTTGTCCGATGTATTTTTGGTGGCTTGGGCTATTATTTATGTCGTACTTTTTGTATTTCGCGCCTAATTTGAAATTGCATTTTCTATTAATATTCACGCGTTTAATTTTTTATTGTCTACTTTTAGGCGAAATTTGCATTGCCTTTTTGTTTTTGCATGCTGCCATGACTAATTGTTAAATCATGTCATCTGACAATTTATAATTGGCCGCAATGTGTGGCTAGTAGCGGTCAGTGTTGTCAGCGTTTTTTTTATAGAATTCAATTTAATTAGTTAATAAAGTGTCAAAATTGTTCATTCTTGTTGACAATAAATTGACCATCGTATTTTTATACGCTTGTTTGTAATACCTAAAACTCATGGAGATAGATAGCGAATTAAATCTATTAAAAACGATCAAAATGACGGCACGAGTTGAATTCCTCAATTTTTATATAGGCAATGGCTGTATAAAGATGTATATCTCCAAAACTATTAAAGGTATATCAGTCTATATGCTGCGAGACTTGCAACATTTACGCGACCAATAAATTTCTGTGCAACTGTTTAGAGCTTTCATATTTCATTCGTTTGTTAAATGTAGCAATTTTTATTTAAAAATTATTAAATTCACATTTTATCAATTTTTTTCTATCGTATATTTCTATTAACCATACTAAATGTAAATGGAAAGATAGCAAAAAATTAAAAGGAAAATTCACACAATTAAACGCAATGCTTTAGGCCTTTCGAATTTATCAGCCAATCATATCATTTCATGCCAGCGCAACTAATGTACCATTCATTTCACTTGCTGTTGGCTAATAAAACTCAATCATGGAATTAACAGCTGCTGCAACTGTCATTGCAAGTGAATTCATTTTCAATTGTATTTTCAAATAATTTTGTTATTTTCCATTTCATTAGTTTTTAAGCAATGCACTTTTGCACAAAATATAGAATATCATAAAAGATTATTTTTAACAACAGGTGCTTAAAATTTTTTGGTTAAAAAGTGTTATTTTTTAGCATTTATTCGTTACATTCGCTTGAAATTTGTTCACGTAAAAACTCTGTTGGTCAATTTTTTCAATGTATTTATGATTTTTGATACTTTAGGCCGCCTGTGATTGTGATTTATTTGAGATTTATTGCAGCCTGTCGTAAATTGTTATATTTCATGCATATTTGATACTATTTATGTTTAAAATTTACAATAAATACGTAATTGCGTTTAAGAAGCAGATCATAACAGAAGAGTATGACAGTGCGTATGATGAATATAGAAAATTATGAGCTTTTAAGCTTTTAGAAGTCGTGAATATTAAAAGCTATTAACAATTATAAAATATAAATATTAATAATAGTTTTCAAGGCAAATAACCTTTAGTTTTTATACTCTCGCAACAAAAGTTGCTAAAGAGAGTATTATAGTTTTGTTCACATAACGGTTGTTTGTAACACCCAAAACTAAACGAGTTAGATATAGGGTTATATATACCAAAGTGATCAGGGTGAAGAGTGCAGTTCAAATCCGAATGTCTGTCAGTCCGTTCGTCCATCCGTCCGTCTGTGCAAGCTTTAACTTGAGTAAAAATTAAGATATCTTGATGAAACTTGGCACACTTATTTCTTGGCACCATAGGAAGGTTGCTTTCGAAAATGAGCAAAATCGGACCACTGCCACACCCACAAAATGGCGAAAACCGAAAACACATAGAGTGCCATAACTAAGCCATAAATAAAGCCATGGAAATAAAATTTGGTATGAAGGATCGCACTATGTAGTAGCATATTTGGATGTAAATTTTTTGGGAAGTGGGCGTGGCCCCGCCCCCAAATCGGTTTTTTGTATATATCTCGCAAACCAATAGAGCTATATAAACCAAACTTTCTGCAGTCGTTTTTTTAGCCATTTCCTTATACAGTCCAAATATGACAAAAATCGGATAATAACCACGCCTCCCTCATATTCAAAGGTTAGGTTGAAAATTAATAAAAGTGGGTTAACTCACTAACCAAAAACGTCAGAAACACCAAATTTCACATAAGAAATGGCAGATGGAAGCTACACTCAGATTTTTTTACAAAATGGAAAATGGGCGTGGCGTCGCCCACTTTTGGGTCAAAAACCATATCTCAGGAACTACTCGACCGATTTCAATGAAACTTGGTTTATAATAGTTTCCTTACATCCCAATGATATGTTGTGAAAATAGGTCAAATCGCTTCACAACCGCGCCTACTTCCTATATACCAGAACTTTGAAGACTATCTGAATCGCTTACTATACAATATATAAAGTAAGCACTAGTGAAGATATCGGTGCAGAGCTTCGCAAAAATACCATGTTTATAGTGTGGCAGCCCCATTCTAAAAATCGCCGAAATCGGACAATAGGTTTTTAAGGCCCCATATATCGAACACGTTGACCTCGGTGCTTCTAACCTAATATTATGGTTTCCAACTTTCAATGGACTTTATGCACTATATATGACGAATATGTGGGTCAAATTGTGTATTATATAATAAAAATAAAGTTAAATAAATAAATTGCGAGAGTATAAAATGTTCGGTTACCCCTGAACTTAGCCCTTCCTTACTTGTTGAATATGCTTATAAATTCATATGCCATTACTAATTCATCTTTTGGTATTTGCTGACATTGTCTGATCCTTTTCTCATATTATGACTTATTTTTTATGTATTAATAGCCCTGCACCACCGCTATTAACTGAAAATATAATCTAACCAAACTTTGTTTAATATTAATGTTTAAAGCCCTGCTGCTGTTCCAAAAATGGAAAAAATAATCCTCTGTGCGTGATTTTTTCGAAAATTCATGCACATTCACCTCCCTCTTTAGTGAAATATTTCAGCAGCCTGTAATACCGCCCATTTGTTCACCACCCGCTACAATATTATTTAATTAAACTTGCACTTTGTGTTAATTTCGCTTTAATTAATTAATATTTTTCCTGCCAAAAGCTCAAACGGCATTTGACTCTTAAGAGTCTTCGCGCCAATGGGGTGAGGTTTTAAGTGCGCGGAAATTTTTGTTGTGCCTCGCCGATTTAAAAGTATGTCAGCTGGCCACTACTGCAGCTTCAGTAAGCTGACCTTATTAATTTTAATTAAGCCTTTTGACATTTTACTTACACAAACAATGCTTTCTTGTTTGACATGCACTTCACACACTGACATGTGTAAATGGAAATGTATACATGTTTGTAGATGCTATCAACGGCAGTTGTTCTGGTTTATCCACACAATTCAATTGCATATAACGCCCATCTTTTCACCCACGCGCATTTTATTTCTTACGTGCGTAGGGATGGCAAAAAAATTTTTTTAATCGATTAAATAATCAAATGATTAATTGCAAGATATAAAAAAATAATTGCAATTAATTGCAATTAATGTAAAAAAATCGATTAATCGATTAATTCCAATGTTTGCAACTTTGCGTAAAAATAAAACCAATAAAATATAGGACAATATATACATTCTTATTTCATACATTCAAATTGTGTTCGTATATACACAAAAACAAAAACGGAAATAAAATTAAAATATCATATTAAAAATTCATTTGTCTTAGCATAAAGGAAAATATATTCATTGAATATATTCAGAAAATTTAGAAGTCTGTTCAACCAAGTTTGAAGCAAAAGCAATTTCGATAAACTTTTTGTTGTCAAACGATTGCGTTTTTCGGTCGAAGTTGCACCCGCTTTTGAGAAAAGCCGCTCAGTTGGTACTGAGGTACCAAGTAGATGACAATACTTTTTTGAAAGTCCGTACAGTTTGGGTAAACGGTTTTCATTTCTTCCCAAGCATAAATAGTGTTTCGGCTTAGTTCTAATACCTGACAATTCAAATAAAAGCTCAATTCATCTTGTGGAGATGTAAAATCGTTCTCCTTCCTCCTTCTTGTGTGCACTAGAGTGCACAAAATGGTGTCAGTGTCATCATCACTTAGGGAAACATTGTCTTTACTCCAAGATTGCAGAGTCTAATTTGTACACATATATTTATATATAACTAGAAGAAATTTAAAATGTAATACCGATTGCTCCGACTTACCACCAATTTGCAGGCTACAGTTGCATGCTTTAATTTTAAATGCGGCAACATATTTGATGTGTTATTAGAAAATTTTAAATTTTTGCAGCAAAGTTGACATTGAACATAGTTATTGCTTATTTTATTAAAAAAATGTCCACACTTTGCTTTTAACTGGCGCCATTGCTCTTCAAACAACTGAATGTAAAATGCGTTTGACTTAACTGTAAATGCAGTGTTACCAGACATTCATTTGTTGATATTAAACTACGTTGACATATTAGAATTTAACTATGTTTACACCGTTTGCAATTTCGACCCTTGTAGCTAACTTAGATGAACATAAAATGTATTAAATTTCAAAATGCTGTTTGCGATTATTTTGCAATTACTCGAGTAATAGTCGAGTAATTAGAAAAGGTGTTTCGATGCAATTAAATCGTAAATTGAATGAAAATAATCGATTAATTTAATCAAATGATTAATCGTTGCCATCCCTATACGTGCGACAAATATCATTTAATATCCGTCGCACTTTCAATCACTTGTTTTGCTGTTTCTTGTTGTATTTGCATATATATTTTCAACGCGTCGCCGCTTTAACGCCTTTGTCATTCTCCCGCAGCATTGTGTCCGCATTGCCGGTCATCATTGACAGCCAGACAGCCAGATAGCCGCCGCCGCGGTTGCTTGTAGTCGACAGCATTTCGCTTTTTTCCACCCATTGCTGCCTTGCATCATCGCCTTTATTTAATGTGCGTTACATGCAAGCGATGGCTGCTCAGCGGCATATCCAGCGCTTATTGTTGTTGCTGGTAATCGCATTAAAGGCCGACGCGGTGTCGTAATGTGGTTATGCGGCAGGGCAGGGTACTTCCTTCACTTCTGTGGATGCGCTCGGCCTCTTTCAATAGCATCCTTAGCGACCGGCGCCTTCCTGGCTCATTCGTTGCATACATTTCTGTCGCCTTGCCTTGCCTTTGTCATAATGGACGTGTTGCGCGCGAGGAAAACATCCTGTTTAATGCCACAGTTGCATTATCAATGGTGGCGCATAAACGTGTGAACTTGTCATTGCTGTCGTGCTTGTCATTTATGTCATTCATTGCTGTAATTTGTTGTGATACTTTTGCACAACACGATGTACACTCTTTTTCTCTTCTCTTTCAACTATAGGTGGAGAATCGTTTGGCTATAAAAAATATTGCTCATTGCTCATTTTATTGTTTTGAAATCTAGTTGGAATCAATTAAATTTATATAAATATTAGAAAAGTTATTATCTTCCGCCTGCTAATCATATTACGTGATTGCCAGCACTGCTTCATTTGAACAGGTGGGCGTTTCACTCTCCTCTCTCCTTCAATATAAGAAATCTTAACCTCTTCTGCAGTGTGATCAGTAATATATTTTGTGCAGGCTTGTATTTTATTTAAGGGTTAACTATCGCTATTTTTTATATTTCACACAATTATTGTTTATTAAATACTAATTTATTGCATTTTTTATTCCAGGTAAGAAATTGTGAGACTTGTTTACTGAGGTAAGAAATTTTTGAGCGAGAAAGGGTGAGTTGCTGCAATAGATCATAGATAGCTTTTCGATTTAGCGAAAAAAAAAACATAGAAACAATTAGGGTATTCACAAGGTGTCATATCGTCATATTGTCATATTTTTTTATGACTATCATACCAACACTGTTGTTGTTTCACATGCAAAATTAAAATATGACTGATACAACACTGCGTGGTATGTTTCTTGAGTTCGTTATTCTATATATGGCCAAAACCAGATATATGTCCGCCCCTACCCCCTACCCACCTGCTGCCGAGTTTTTTCGGTTTTTTGCGGCATATGCCTAGTTTTTTTATTTTTAAAAATATGTTGTATTTTTATAACTAAACTACGTTACCGTTACAAAGACTAGTGCATAAAGCCCTTCTGTCAGGATTTTCTACATTTCAGGCCCAGTTAGTCTATCTTCCATACTTTATCAAAAATGTACAAATGTTTTATACAGTGGTACCTCGACATACGAGTTTAATTCGTTCCGCAACCTTACTCGTATCTTGAATTACTCGTATCTCAAAACAATTGAACTACGATTAATCCGTTCCAACCTCCAAAATGTCACCCCACTTATTTTTGTTACGTGGTTTTGAATAATAAAAACGTATTTATAAATATCAAATATTTATTACACAAAAACAAAAAAGAGAATGTAAAGAAATAAATTAGATATCCTTACTGGTCTTTGCCTTTTTCGCTACATTTTTCTCGCTTTCACCTGTAGGCCGTTTAGAAAAAAACATGTCCAAGGAGGTTTGTTTCTTCCTCCCTCTCAGAATGTTCCGAAAATGAGTTAGGCAAGTGTCATTAAAAAGGTCAGATGCACGACCTGTTGCAACTTTTTCTGAGTGTTTTTTCCACGTTTTCTACCGGTCCGAACCGAACTGGACTCGTATCTCGAATTTCGCTCGTAACTAAAAGCAAAAAATCACTTGCTCGTCGGCTCGTATCTCGAAAAACTCGTATGTTGGGGCACTCGTATGTCGAGGTACCACTGTATATAAACAGCTACAAATGTATATACAACTCTCCCACAACAATTGACATCGAGTTGCAATTTCATTTTCTCTCTTTTTTTTTGTGAAACACTCGTGTCTAATTCCGCTTTTCCATTTCACTGCAGCAGCTATTGGTCTTCGCGTTGATGAGTTTGCGAAGCTGATGAAAATTGTTCGAATGTAGGCAAATACCATACCTCGCCAACCGCTATATGTTTGATGAATGAGGTGAGCACTAGCTTTCTAGCGCGGGGGTAGGTGAGCGGGTATTGGCGTACAAGTGTGCTTGGGAATTTGATTTCAAGTGACAGTGCACATATGGGGAAACTTTTATTCTCCACTCCCCTCCACCACATGGCGCTCGCGCAGAAATGTGAGCTGTGAATGCAAATATTTCATTACAAATATGTAATGTGTGGTTGAGTGTGGTTGAGTGTGCGCGGAATGTAAGTGAGTCTTTCCCATTCAAATAAGTTTGCGTCAATATGCTAACGGAAGTATAATTAACGCATTCTCGTGAATCGAAATAGTTTTTCTCATAATAAATTTCAACTTCAATTGCGATGCAAACCAAACACACACATGCACAACGCACTCAGGCATGGAATTGCATTCGCGCACGGCGACACACACACATATATAGATTAATAGTGCGCATGTGTACATTGGTGTGTGAGAACTCTCAAGTGAAAGCAAAATTAAAAACTTGCATACCGCACTCGCTGATGTGAAATGAGTATAAAATTTTCTGCAAACTTTTTAAAGCACGCCGTTTGACAAACTATTATTTTTGTTTTGCAGCAGCAGCGAAAAGTTTAATGGTAATTCAAATCTAATGAGACTCCTTTTAAAACTTTGCCTAAATGACTGTATTGAAAATGGAGACTACTTGCATATACTGTGCGAATGTTTTGAGAAAGCGATTGTACTGTATATCGTCTAGGATTTCTTAGTTTATTAGGGACCGCAAACGAAAAAATGGACCAATAGCTATTGTGAGAGAGTTATATTTATATTTTGAAGGCTATGTTTGTTCAAAAAAAAGTAGCTTTTATCCAACCTCTGACAAGGTCAGAACACGCCATCCACTATGAAGTTCCCATGAGTTGAAGGCCCACACACATATGTACAATATCGAGAAGCAGTAGCTAGCCTTTAAGAGATTTAAAGTCAAGATAAGGAGCCCAATACAGATATGCAGCCACAGTTTTGGATTGGAATGGTTATTCATGTATTTAAGCCAAATTTTTGTGGTCCTCATCCAAGAGCTTAGGAAAATTATTAATGCAATTAGATTGCTTTGTATTCGTATTTGCTTCGTGTTCTCCATTATACCTAGAATTCTCATTAAAACCCCTTAGACTTTGGATTTGCTAAGCTTAGCATTTTTGTGTCTTAGAAGCTTTTACCCAAGTATTCTCACAATTCAAGAGCTTAGGAAAATTATTTATGCAATTAGATTGCTGGTTATTCGTATTTGCTTCGTGTTTTCCATTATACCTAGAATTCTCATTAAAACCCCTTAGACTTTGGATTTGCTAAGCTTAGCATTTTTGTGCCTTAGAAGCTTTTACCCAAGTATTCTCACAATTCAAGAGCTTAGGAAAATTATTAATGCTATTAGATTGCTGGTTGTTCGTATTTGCTTCGTGTTCTCCATTATACCTAGAATTCTCATTAAAACCCCTTAGACTTTGGATTTGCTAAGCTTAGCATTTTTGTGTCTTAGAAGCTTTTACCCAAGTATTCTCACAATTCAAGAGCTTAGGAAAATTATTTATGCAATTAGATTGCTGGTTATTCGTATTTGCTTCGTGTTTTCCATTATACCTAGAATTCTCATTAAAACCCCTTAGACTTTGGATTTGCTAAGCTTAGCATTTTTGTGTCTTAGAAGCTTTTACCCAAGTATTCTCACAATTCAAGAGCTTAGGAAAATTATTAATGCTATTAGATTGCTGGTTGTTCGTATTTGCTTCGTGTTCTCCATTATACCTAGAATTCTCATTAAAACCCCTTAGACTTTGGATTTGCTAAGCTTAGCATTTTTGTGTCTTAGAAGCTTTTACCCAAGTATTCTCACAATTCAAGAGCTTAGGAAAATTATTTATGCAATTAGATTGCTGGTTATTCGTATTTGCTTCGTGTTTTCCATTATACCTAGAATTCTCATTAAAACCCCTTAGACTTTGGATTTGCTAAGCTTAGCATTTTTGTGTCTTAGAAGCTTTTACCCAAGTATTCTCACAATTCAAGAGCTTAGGAAAATTATTAATGCTATTAGATTGCTGGTTGTTCGTATTTGCTTCGTGTTCTCCATTATACCTAGAATTCTCATTAAAACCCCTTAGACTTTGGATTTGCTAAGCTTAGCATTTTTGTGTCTTAGAAGCTTTTACCCAAGTATTCTCACAATTCAAGAGCTTAGGAAAATTATTAATGCAATTAGATTGCTGGTTATTCGTATTTGCTTCGTGTTCTCTATTATACCTAGAATTCTCATTAAAACCCCTTAGACTTTGGATTTGCTAAGCTTAGCATTCTTGTATCTTAGAAGCTTTTTACCCAAGTATTCTCACAATTCAAGAGCTTAGGAAAATTATTAATGCAATTAGATTGCTGGTTATTCGTATTTGCTTCGTGTTCTCTATTATACCTAGAATTCTCATTAAAACCCCTTAGACTTTGGATTTGCTAAGCTTAGCATTCTTGTGTCTTAGAAGCTTTTTACCCAAGTATTCTCACAATTCAAGAGCTTAGGAAAATTATTAATGCTATTAGATTGCTGGTTGTTCGTATTTGCTTCGTGTTCTCCATTATACCTAGAATTCTCATTAAAACCCCTTAGCTTAGCATTTTTGTGTCTTAGAAGCTTTTACCCAAGTATTCTCACGGTAAAGTTATATTTGTTCGTAATCGAAATTCGAAACTCAAGAAATTCGGAACTAAAGCTGGCTGCCCTAACCAAATATACTCAGTGCATTGCTACCATGAAATGAAATACTGATGGTTCGAAGCCCAGCGGTGAAAAATCGGTATGTTTAGGAAATTGAAAAAATAACACAAATTTCCAAAAATAATCAAATTAAATTTAGTTAGTCCACTTTCATTTCTCTTCTCCGAGCGCGTTATAAAAAAATATGAAAAAAAAAATAAAAAACAAAAAAAATCTATAAAATGCTATGCAACATCAACTATTCGTACCAAATCTGCGACAGCTCTTGTTAGTAGCTTAATCATTGTTTTTGTTGTTGTTGCCGCTGCTATTAACGCTTAGCTACTGCTATCGTCATTGCTTACCAACGGTTATCACAATTTTATTGACACCAAATCCGCTTAGTACTGCCAATAATCGGCTGAACATTGGCGATATAACGAAATGAAGGTAACAACAGCAACAAAAAATCCAAATCTCAGATGCTCTGACACTGAAAGCAGCAAGCAAATGTGATGGATTTAACGTGGACTAAGAGTTGGTAAATGGAAAATCGTAAGCAGATATGTATGTATGTGTGTGATTTTATGACGTTGTTATTGTTTTTGTTTTTGCAACAACAACATTCGAAAAGACGAAATAAATTAAGTTGGCACACAGTGCGAAAATGTTCAGAGAAATTGCAGCTTCAACATTGTTGTTGTTGTTGTTGTGAATTTATCCGTTACCGCTACTCAATTTCAATTTGCTATTAGGTTAATTCAATCAAACAGCAACTGCAACGGCATCGAATTCGGCATAAAGTAAAATGCTGGCTCGCTTTAGACCCTGCTTCTCCCACTTCTCACTCACTCACTCACACATTCCAATCCATCGTGTTCGAGGCCGTAGCCGACCTCATTAGTAATGAAGCTGGGCGCCGGCAAATGATGTCGATTGTTGCCAATAGCTGCTGCTGATTGCACTGACTGGCAATACATTTGCATTTATATATATGTATGTGTGTGTGTGTGTGTGTGTGTGCAGCTGTGATGTTGCTACGATTTTATTGTGCAATAATTTCGTTCGCTTTTCACCTACTTTTGCTGCTGACAATGAAATACTCAAAGCGCAAATGATTTTACTGTGGATTTATGTAAGTGTTTGTTGTTGTTGTTGTTGCTGCTATTATTGCACCACCACTTTTGCTGGCGTTAAATGCCTTTGTTGGCATATAATTGTTGCTTGGCAGTGAGTAGCTAGTTACTATATTCGTATATACGTTCTTATTTCACAATTTCCTTTTGCGAGTGATTTGGCTGTCGTTGCTTTTCGGTAGTGGCAGACCCATGTAAAACACGTATACACCGTTTTTGCTATTCCTTATATATTGATTTTCTGTTGGCGTTGTTGTTGCTTTTTTTAAACAATTTGAACTTTCAATTAAGGCTTCGTTTTGGGATTTTGCTTTAACACAAATTTGCACTTTACAGGACCACAGCGATACGCACACACACACACACACAAGTCACATAACTTATTGAAACTCTGCCAGAGTTCCGGCCTAATAAAGCTGTGCTCCACAGTATTTTTTAAAATCTGCTGGCCATTCGATTTTCCATTGCCTACAATCAGGCGCATTTACTTGCGATTTGTCCTTGTTGCTTGGCCTTCGTCGTGTCTTAAGTGCCTGACTACCGAGTAATCTAAATTAATAAATAATAGTTCATCGAGCAGAGGCAGAGCAATTGCAGGAATAATGTTAGTTAATTGGTTGACATTCCGCTTAAAGTTTTTACGTTGGCTTAAAAGCTTTTCAAGGTCAACTTGTGGATATTTTGTGGCATTCCAAAAAAAAACTTAAGGAATAAGAATAGAAATTAGTTTTCCAATTGTTTTTTGTGAATTGGAGTGGTTAGAGTTAAGATTTGGAAAATTAAATTTCCCCCAAAAAATTTTTTGTTTTAAATTTTAAATGCTAGTAATATGGTGAACGAAACCAGCTATATGAGAAAGAGACTACCTGCTGTTTAGTTTATTTTTTTCAATAATTCGAGAATATAAATGGTCCATCAACCATAATGATTTAAAATTTCTATCACACGCCTGAGTTGAGTTATTCACGTTCATACGCCTAATGCTATGCTAAATTTTTATATATATGCCACATAGTACCTATATTCATAACCAGAACAATAAATAATAAAATGAGCAATATTCATAACGCTAAGGCAGACATCAATTCATAATTATCAATTTACCACAACACGCCAAACACGTTTCGGAAGTGATTTTTGCTACAAATGATGATGCTCGCTGCACAACAGTTACATAATAACATTGCGCTTGGGTTATTACATTTGCATGCATGATTTGATTAGCGTTGCGTGCCGCAAACAATAGCGAATGAGTAAATCACTGGGGGAGTGTGTAATGTGTGCTGCTAATAACTTGCTGCAAGTCGCGTATAAATCAACATTTAGTCAAATTGTTTTCGGCACACCACTCAGGCACTGGTTGCCACACCCCAAAAGCGCGCTTCGAATGACGCCAACATGTGTTGCAACACACAAAGAGTGGAAATTTCATTTTTTGGAAGTGTGTTCATTTGTATGAGAGTGGAGTCGTAGACTACCCTGAACACCGCATATATTTGCTTGTTTGTGTGTGTATGGGTATGTGTGTCTGTGTTGTTATTAGCTTATTTGCATCACGTTATAGTCCAATTAAACTAATTTGTATACAAGTGTGTTGCATAAAAGCGTGATGTTGCAAGTGCAGCGTTCTGCGCTCTGTGTATGGGGACGGAAGTGCTGCTGACTGTGACGCGCGTGGAGTGTCGAGAATTTCAGCTTGCAATGCAATTACGTAGCTTTTGTTGTGCTTGTACCGTTTCTACTTTACTGCACCCCTGTTTAGTGCGGCGGTGTGTTCGGCACTTAACGGGGGCGCAATTGATGCCGCAAATTGTTGCTTGATGTTTCACACAGAAAGTGGCACGTTGGGTGACTGCATGCATCCAACAGGTGTATGCGCTACTCCGCACTGACCTTTTATCTAAATATGTATTTGTGTGTATTCGTATGTTTGCAAGCATTTGCAAATTTAGCTAATTTAGCACACGTGTGTTTTCAAACGCTAACTGCGAATATATGTGAGTAACCCTTTTATGTAAATATAGTTTAAGTCTGTGTATTTAATGTCATTGACACCGTTATCCTGCCACTAGAACGTATTATATTTTTAAATATAATATGATGTAGTTGAACCTTTTTGAAAGCAATGCACGCCTGTGCATATGCAATAAATGTAAAAAGAATTAAAAGTAAACAAGTAAGGAAGGGCTAAGTTCGGGTGTAACCGAACATTTTATACTCTCGCAATTTATTGATGTAATTTTATAAAGACAACACAATTCGACCCATATATTCGGCATAAAGTTCAATAGAATAACGAAAATCATCATAAATAGTATATGGGGACTGAGGTAATTCCTAAACCGATTTCACTCGTTTTCACCACCAAGATACAACGTATCGAAGACTATACGCTCACTTAATTTAATATTACTTATAATTAGGTATATGGGATCTGGGGGAAGTTATGACCCAATTTTTACCATTTCAGGTACAGAGAGAAACTGTTATAAGAAAAAAATTCAGAGGGAATGAATTACATTAAAATATCTGAGGGATTTACCTATACTTTCGGTGAAAAATTAACCTTAGGCACTGAGTTCTTCATGTTTGATATCAGGGGCCTTGAAAAGTCATGGTTCGATTTTGACAATTTTTCCACAAGTGATGTCACAGCTCAAATACAGTATTTCTGTAAAGTTTTATTCCGCTAGCTTCATTGGTTCCTTATGAATACATTATAAAGTGAACGAATCAGATGGAATTCAAAATTGGGTTATATGGCAAGTAGACGTAGTTGTGAACCGATTTCGCCCATATTCCACCCGTGTCATCAGGGTGTCAAGAAAGTGTTATATACCGAATTTCATTGAAATCGGTCGAATAGTTCTTGAGATATGGTTTTTGACCCATAAGTCGGCGACGCCACGCCCATTTTCCATTTTGTAAAAAAATCTGAGTGCAGCTTTCATCTGCCATTTCTTATGTGAAATTTAGTGTTTCTGACGTTTTCGTTAATGAGTTAACCCACTTTTAGTAATTTTCAACCTAACTTTTGTATAGGAGGTGGGCGTGGTTACGATCCGATTTCTTTAATTTTTGGACTGTATTAGGAAGTGGCTAAAAAAACGACTGCAGAAAGTTTGGTTTATATAGCTCTATTGGTTTGCGAGATATGTACAAAAAACTTAGTAGGGGGCGGGGCCACACCCACTTCCCCAAAAAAATTACATCCAAATATGCCCTTTCATAGTGCGATCCTTCATACCTAATTTTATTTCCATAGCTTTATTTATGGCTTAGTTATGGCACTTTATGTGTTTTCGGTTTTCGCCATTTTGTGGGCGTGGCAGTGTTCCGATTTTGCTCATTTTCGAAAGCTACATTCCTATGGTGCCAAGAAATAAGTGTGCCAAGTTTCATCAAGATATCTTAATTTTTACTGAAGTTACAGTTTGCACAGACGGACGGACGGACAGACAGACATTCGGATTTGAACTGCACTCTTCACCCTGATCACTTTGGTATATATAACCCTATATCTAACTCGTTTAGTTTTGGGTGTTACAAACAACCGTTATGTGAACAAAACTATAATACTCTCTAGCAACTTTGTTGCGAGAGTATAAAAATAATATTTACAAAAGTAGATATGCATATTTAACGGTGAATATTTTTATTAAAATCTCGAACATTCAATCCCGCAAATCAGGATCTTGATACGCATTTTTACCATTAACAATACTGCAACGTAATTAAGATTGTTGGCGCATTACTGTCGCACAACGGCCGCTTGTTTGCTCGTTTACTGCAAAGTTATTACTCTTGTTGTTGTAAATATTATCTTTATTCCTCGGTTGACATCCATGCCTGTCAATTGACTGTGAACACTTAATACGCCGCACGTAATAGACACTTCACATATGAATACACACCGATATGGGGCGACAGCTTTTAAATGGCACGTGCACACTTCCCCCGCTCACACCCGCGCTGCCCCTTCTACCTTCACTATGTTAACACTTTTACTCACTCACGCTCTTGTGGCGGCAATAAAATTTTATTTACTCACACTTACAGAGAAGCGTGTAAAGGAGTCGTTTCTACCATTCGACCGGGTTATTGGGTGCAAAAGCGCCAGTGGTTCGTGTCGTGAGTGTGTTCGCATTTAGTGGCGTGTGATTTTTGCAGTGGAAGCGGGGAGGTGACGAGGGGATACGTGAAAAATTAATAAAAATTGAAAACTAAATAGCTGCAGTTCCAACAATTTGAATTGTATGATAGGTTTCGAAAATTCAGACCACATGGAGTAAGGGCTAAAATGGTTGCAGATTTGTTCTCTCGAGATTTGTGATCTCAAAGCAAAAAAAAAAAAAAAACAAAGCCTCTTTGCTTAAGTCAAGTGACTCATGTGCGCTTAAATTTCAACATCAGTGTATGCCAGACTTTTAGGCGCAGAAAACATTATTTTCATATTTTGCTTAATTTTCTTAACTCTTAATATGACGTTAGTGTGGTGTTCTTTCATAAATCCTAGTTGTATGTGCTCGCATACATACATTCAATTACTGTATTATTGCTCTGACATGTATACTATGATTTCAAATGGTATGGAAATTGTCAAAGGAAATCAAATATTTGTGCTATTTCATCAATCACGCAAATTATGTTTCATTGATTTTAGTCCTCCCATGACTCTGACTTAATTAGTGTCGAAAATCATACATTTGCATTTCCCTAACAGTTTGCTGCATTCACATTAGATTAAATGTTTCTTGCATACTTCTAGGCATGAATTGCATAGATCTACTGAAATGTATTTCAATTGCATTTGCAATACTGTCATCATGTAGTAATTAAACTATAGTTGAGTTAAAATTTACATAACGCAAGCAATTTCATACCACTCACATATGTACATACATGCATATATATGTATGTACGTATGTCTCTATGCGTTGTACATTGCACTCAAAGTTATGCAATGTCATCTGTGCAAAATTTTACGAAGACCAATATTTGATGACATTTCAAATGAAAATGTACTTGTCTTGTTGGCTGACAAATCCACTATGCAATGCTCTCACAGAGAATTCAATTTCGCTTGCCAAAAATTACATCCTTTCAGCTCAGTCACCGCCCGTTGATTATGTTCAATTCAACACATACGCATGTGAAATGCGATAAGAATTTAATTTCCTCTAAATTTTGTTTGCCATGATTGCTATTTGATTATGACAACTGCACACACGCACACTTACTCATGTACGTCACATAACCGTACTCAATTTACCGTTGACCATTCGGTTAACTTCACCATCATATGAACTACGAGTAAATACACTTGTGCGTCTGTAGATATACATACGTGTGTGCACACAATTTAATTTGAACCTTCATCAAAGCCTGAACGCCTGCCACAAGGTCATCAGCGCGCTTTCCTGTGCAATACCATCTGATATTTCCCCTTTCAATAAATGCGAGAGCAGCTGGCTTAGTTGACTGCAGGTGGCATAAATGCACACATGTGGCATCGAAATGTGCATTGTGGTGTCTTTTGTGGTAAGTCACCGATTGCTGGCCTCAATGCTGCCTGTTTGGCATTTCTAGCATTTCTAGTTAGAAACTGTGAGGCATTTAATTTCTTACTAGAAGCATGGCAGTTTCATGTGGGCTGTTTCCAAAAATAAAGCTATTATTACAAAAAATGTGTAGCTATTAAAGTGAAACATAAAAAAATAAATAATTATAAATATATATTTTTGTTGTTTGGTGCTGAAGTGATTGGTTCAAAAATAGTCTGTCCTTGACGAATTAATCAAGCTATCAAGCTAAATTTACTGTATGCCTAAATATAGCACCGTGCTGATTCCCGATTTTTCTACAAATACCTATTTGTCGACGCGTTTTCCATCATTCACTCAAATACTAAAGTGTCGGCATGTTTTTGTTCATTAACTTTGATTTGCCTGTGTTTAAATAAAAAATCACTTGAGTGTTTGATTGAATGATGTGTTTGCGTTGTGACGAAATGTTAGCTGACGTTTTGATGAGGGTTAACAGCCAGCAAAAAGATAGATGACACATATGATGACGTGTGTAACAATAAGTACCTACTGGCAAGTCTTACTTCATTAAGCTTTAAATACTTTATGCCATCATCTGATATATCATTGCATTGCCATTACTTTCATCACTCAATAGTCTAACTTTACCCGAAACTGCGCGCAACACTTTAATTAAATTTAATTGAAATTTATAATATAAATATCATCCTAAAATTAGGCAACGATTAATTTTAATTTGTAGTAAAGTAATTACCACAAAACGTTGCCTACATTTACGCATAATGTCAAAACTTCCGGTGGACTTTATACTGTATATATCGGTTGGTAAGTAAGATATCTTAGTAAAATTAAAATTAAGTAAACGTAAAATATTGGTTATAATGTAGCTTGGTGGCAAAAATAGTTGAAATCATTTCAAGAATTACCCCAGTCTCCAAACACTATATATAATGATTTTTTTCAGTGGACTTTATTCCGATTATGTGGGTCAAATTGTGTGCTCTCTTGATAAAATTATAATGAGTATAAAATGTTCGGTTATCCCCGAACTTAGTCCTTCCTTACTTGTTTTTATTTACTTACATTTACATAATCAACATTTTATTTATTAAAATATTGACTTATTTCAACCCATATTGTTTGCCTTTCAATTTACTATATTGGCTTACTTTGAACGATTGGCCAGGTAGTTGTTCTTCAATGGAAAGCTTTTAACCACAGTTTGTTTTTTTGATGGACAAAGTAAATTGAAACTGCAAATGTTTTACTTACACCTCAGAGATGTTGTTGAAAACAATATCCCTGAAACTCAACAGTAAGCTGATAAAAAAGTTGAATATTTCACAAGAGATGAATTTATGTTGAAAAACGTCAAAACAACGTGTCAAAATTGAAAAGCATTAAATATTTACAATAAAACAACAACAAATCTTCATCAATTACATGATGTAATGTGTGGCAGGCGGTAGGATTCGAGGGCTAAAAGCTGAAAATGAATGCTGACACAGAGATAAGCGAGCGATTGAACGGCGACGGCGTGAGGCGTGCTAAGGCAGAAATGTATGTGTGCGTGTGTGCATGTGTTTGGCAGATACACTTGGTATGTGAATGCGCTTCAATGAGCTTGAATGCGTAAAATAATGTGGGTGTGTGGGTGCTGAATCCACCCAACACCCCGTGCTTGTGACCGTCTGGCATTTTGTGTGCCCAACAATCTACTTGCAGAACTGATGGATTGAGTGAATGCATGTGTCGAAATGATGGCTGTTTGTCGAGTTTTAAACACACGCACATACAGCATACATTTACATGTACATATAGGTATGCATATAGCTATGTGTCCGCGTGTGGTAGCTGCTTTGTGGCCGTTTTGGCTTTGTATGCTCACGCAAATGGTTGAACGCTTCAACGCGCCCACACTGAGCTAACCAAATGCTAAAGGCTCCACACACACACATTCCTGCACAGCGTACGCAGCACATGCGGAGATAAGAATATGCAAATATAAAATTCATTTTTTTTTGTAAAGAACTGTCAGATTGACTGCCTGTCAGACAGATATTGATAGCCAAGCATGGTTAGAAAAATATTTATCCTTTGCTTACGGTTTGCCAATTGCGGTCGAGTGGCCACAAAGCATTACTTTGCACTGTGATGTGTGCACACACACAAAGTGTTTGAAATTGCTAAGAGCGGGACTTAAATACTCTTTAAAATTGTATTTATCGCCACCTTGCCCTTGCCAGCGGTATGCTTTTATTGGAATTAAATTTTTAGTATTGTAAAATTCTGTGGTTCACAAATATTGTTTATTTTAATTTCAACTACTCGGTAGCCTTTTGTACAGGCACATTTTTTTTTCTAGAAGACTCTTAGTGAAAGCCACTTCGGCCACCTCCAGAAAAATGGTTCTTTCTTACAGAAGAAAATTAAATATTTATTAAGAGCGAATATAAAATTTGTGGTTTTCCTCGAATTCGCGTTGTTTGGGACCGATTCTATCGGAAACTTGCTTCAGTCTCTCATTTTGAAAAAAAAAAAAACTAAATGTATTCAACTAGGTTCAAGCTGTACAGCTTCATCCTAAATGTAGGCAACACCAATATTTTGTTTCGTTAAAAAACATAGGTAAAAATGTATGCTCCTCTATTTCTTTACTTCTTCCCTTTATGACAATCTTTGGAAAGCGATTATCTCATGGTTACGATATTTAAATCATACTACATAATTAATTCATAATTTTTAGTTTTTTGAGAGCTAAACGCCGCTGACACATCGCACGATTTATATTCACAGCAGTTTCAAGTCTAATAATTTAATTAATTTTATCGCAGATCAAGCACCTTTCGGTGATTTTCTTTTACGTCGTTTTTCTTCTTTTACATTTTGTATTCAACATTTTCTTGTTGTGCGCAGGCACAATCGCTTTATGCCGACTTCTTTTTGTCTTCCCTGCATTATGCTTCAGCTAATTGGTTCATTTCCCTTTGCCAAATGGCTGACGCGCTGAGAAATTTAAATACAATACGAGCCCACATAAACACGACGAGACGCCATCGCCAGTCATAAACGCCGAAAAATATGCAATAAAAGCTGTAGACATTATATTGTTGTCTACATAAAAAATCAGTTTTTTTTGGAACGATTTTTTTTTATTTTTGTATAAAATTCTACTTTTTTTTGGCACTTTGTGTAAAATCCGATATTCCAAGTTAAATATGTCTGCAAAATAGAATTTAAGATCTGCATAAGCAAAAAATACAAAAAAAAAGAAGATAAACAACGGTAATCTGCCATGGTTCAACTTGCAGTCGTCTCGGCCGCTGGCAATAAAATCATGCTGAAGCTTATTACATAAGCAAATCGCTTAAGATTATTGTCAAGCATTTGCGCACTGTCACATATGCATTACCGTTATATTCGTGGTGTATGCGTACACACAATCGTTAGATTTCAGTAAAACTCACACAATACAATTCAATAAACTGCTGATGCACGTAAATAATATTTGAATAATGCCAGCGACGACAGAATAAACAACAGATTCACAGCAACAAAAAAAATAATCCGAGAGAATAAAAGTAAAAAGAGCATAAAAGAGAACAGTAAAAAATCACTCGCTAAGTATTAACGGAAAGGATATCTATATAGACATTGGGAATCGCATGCTAACAACTTTATGCCATTGCCAATGAGGGCTCACATATAAGTATGCCCATATATTGGTATTATACATATGTAGAAGCATGAGTGCAATGCATCAGACAGTCACTTAGACATGAATTGTTGTCGCGATTTTTGCGCTATTGTCAAGCGCGCACCCAATTTTATATCTTTTTTTCATTTTGCTTGCGTTATTCGGTTTCTCGGTGCTGAATGCTACCATATACAGACATTACTCATACGCCCTGTACGCTTTTATTTGGAGTTGTTATACTTATTTATCGTTCTTATTGTCTTCGTTTCTGTCGCGATGCGTTTCCACAATTGTAATATTAATATTTTTATTGTTATTTTTTTAAACAAATCATTGCCTCCATTTAGGCGCATACCATACAATAACTTATATTGACCATAGTCATGCTTAAACAAGCATCGATTTTCAAGTGTAATTGGTGTCTTCGTTGGAAATTCATTATTTTTACAATATACACAGTTGATTTATAGTCTGAATATATGTATTCCTCAAAAACGCATTTGCACAAGCTTAAAGCTTCACTGCTGCTGCTCTCTTAGAAGCTGGCTTCTGTATTTTTTCGATATTTTATGTTTTCTTTCTCGACTTGTTGTCATTGTAAATATTTTCCTTTCACTGTTTTTGTTTATTTACTTTTCATTTCCTCAATAAGTATGTCTGTAGGTATATGAGTGATTCAGTGATGTAGCAGTGTAGAGTCTGTGCTTTAACGAGAAAAGCTACGACACTTGCCCGCCCTTTGCGTGTTTTCCTTCAAACACTCGCTTCTTTTTAGTTTCGCTTAGTCGCCGCACTGAGGGCATCTTTTCGTATTTGATCTCCTAATTTTAGTCTTGTCGATTTTTTATTGTTTCGCTTCAATGCGTTTTCATTTTCGTCGATTTTGATTTTACCGTTTATTATTTATTCTGTTTTTTTTTTTTATTTCTTTTGGTTATTTCTTTCTATTATTACTCGGATTATTAATATTTACTTTTATGGTATTTTTGGCATTTTACTTGTTTCTATTCGTCAAGGACTCTCACCACTTTCTGCCGAGCGCCACACCCCTCCAATCTTCGAAGACACTTGTGTGTCCATAACTCACTGCGTTGCAGCGCGCCCACGATTCTTCAAGTCCAGCAGTGTCCTGTTGAACGTTAAATGTTGTTGACGCTAAATGCCCCCACATGTTGCACTTCTTACATACCTTTTTATTTATTTTTGTTGGCTCTTTGAGCACAAATTCATCCATTTATCTGCGTCTTCAATGCTTTCTAGCCGTCGCTTCGTTCAACTACATTAGTATTTGCTGTTTGTCGCGTATCTCTTTGCTTTTACACTTTTACTCAGCCACTCAGTAGACCGCCCACTTTTCTTACTTATGTCTTGTTGTTGTTGTTGTTTCTTCAATTACTTAAAGTGCAGCGAAACTTCTGCGCGTCCTTTTTCATTCATTCTTCTAATGCATCACTTTCCAGTTGTATCCTGCCATTATCCTTGACTGTCGGTGGTAGCCATTTTGATTAGTTCTGTCGGCAAAATATTTGGCTTTGCTCTCATTCATGCGTTGACTTGTTTACTTGCGTTGATTTCGTTACAACCGAGGCGGTTTTCGCTGTAATCTCGAGTGTCCATTATTGACTCACTGCCACACACTTATATCTATCACTTTCACATACATACATGTGTTCGTTGATTTCAATTTTCTTCATTTTATTTTCTCGTTTTCACATCATTAGACGCCGCCGATGCGTACCCACCCACCCGCGGATGGTTCACTTTTCTGTGTCTTACGTACTCGCCACTCCGCCTGGCACAACAACAGGTTTTTTTATGACTTATATGCGTGTCGTTTATAAGTAGCCCTGCCAGACTATTACCAAACACTTATCAGAATTTATTTGCTTGTTTATTAGTTACGTCTGCGATTTTTCCGTCTCCTTCAGTTCGAGTGTGTTACTTGTTTGTTTGCTTTGCGTGTTAATGCCTTCGTGTTCGTGTTAGTGTTGTGCTCCATGTTCACTGTTACTAAAGTGGTGGGGCGTGTCTTTTGGTTGGGAACTTCCACGCCAAAACTGGGCTTTTAGCATATTCATTAAGTGTTTCCGTTACAGGCTGGTTTCAATTGAGCATTAAATTAGGTGAATGCCACATGATATGAGTGTGTGTGCGTGACTTTAGGTGTGGGGATAACCTTTTCTTACAGCTCAGGTGGAGTTCCATATACAGAAGTAGTTTTCTTGCCACACCCACTTGTTTTCCGGACATATTTATTGAGTACCGTTAAGTGCTGTGTGAAATTTACATACTTTCTGTGGTGTTAAGTAATGTGCAGTTATGCGTGTTAGAATATGTTTAACACTTTGTTTTATTTATCCTGACTTAAACGTGTGAAACATTTCTCAGGTTTAACGGAAATAATATATGTAAATAAAGGAGTCGGTATTACGAGGGCTGCTATATATATTTCTGGCCTAATAATGAAAATAGGAATATTTATCAACGAAAATGGTTTTATTGTTTTTCAAAATATTCTCCATCAAGATTTATACACTTTTGCATGCGCTCAAACCAATTTTCGAAGCACTTTTTTTGAGCCTTTTTTTGAGCGATTGTCAAATTGTGCGGGATCCAACGAGAACAAAACCTTTTTTACGGCCAGGTGTTCATGCAATATCGAATGTATGTTGGTGGGAGAAATGCAGAGGCATGCCTCTATCTGAAGGTATGTTACATCACGGTCTTGCATTATCAGTTCACATACGGCATCGATGTCTTCTGGCACAACGGCTGTTTTTGGACGACCTTCACGGAATTCGTATTTGAGCGAGCGTTGGGCACGATTGAATTCGTTGTACCAGTTTTTCACAGTGCTATAGGATGGTGCTTCATAGCCATACAAAGATTTTAGTTCATCGATGCACTCTTGTCGCGATAATCCACGTCGAAAGTTGTGAAAAATGATCGCACGAAAATGTTCACGAGTTAATTCCATTTTTTAGCCGAGATGAATTTTTTAATTCCCTGTAAATAAAACAATTCACGATTAAATGACAAAACGTTCTGAGTGATGTTATGCTAAAAAATGTCAGACTTTCCAATGGAAATGTCAGATTGTACCTGGCAACACATAGTGTTGCCTAGGCCAGAAATATATATAGCAGCCCTTGCATGCTATGTAAGGATGGAGGAACCCAAGTAAAGGGTGGTTTTTTAGATATGTGGTATTCCCGAAAAAGGGAAAGGTATATCATTTATTGTTTGGTCAAGAATTTAGCTTTATTATAAAGGTAATATTTTGCCATTATGCTTTCGGGTAAGTGAGCTCCGCTTCTTCTTCTTCTTGACTGGCAACAACAACGCTTACGCGGTTATAGTCGAGTCCGAGTGGAGGTCTCCCTCTTCCTCGGCTTCCACCAGCGGGTACTGCATCGAACACTTTCAGAGCTGGAGCACTTTCGGCCATTCGAACAACTTGACCTTCGCTGAGCTCCGCTGGCTCGAATAAATTCCAGCCGAGAGGTCCAAACTGAGTGTAAATCAAGTAACAGCTGTGAAAAAGACCAACTTCGAAAAAAGTAAATGAAACCACACGTCTAAAAACATCCGTTATTATAGAGTTATTGTACTACAGTTCAGAACATTGCGATATCAAATACAGAGATATGTAATGACTATAGTACTTCGCCTAGTCAGCTCACTCTTAGATTTATTTTGTTAGGTTAATTATGCGTTGCTATTGCTAGCTCTATCGATTAAACTTCCTTCATGATCGTAAATTCTCATTTCGTGTTGTGTTAAAACATTAACAATGAATTATACTTCTCGTTCATAACTGTTCGATTCACGTGTATGCCCTTATACATATAGTAGCCGATATGTACCCACCCAGTTGCAGTTGGTGAAGCTTCATTATTTTCTCGCATTTACCTACATAGGTGTATACAACTTTTGTTCACCTCAATTGTGCAGCAATTTATGGTTAGCTGTTAGTGCAGACACCTCTTTGACCCACAAGTCTGGCGAATGTGTTAATCTATCATAATGAATAACGGGAATTCAAAGGTAATTATTTAGGTTAGTCGCTTATCAACAACACACACATACAGTGAAAATTAGTTAAACAGCGCATGGACGCATGCGTCCAGCGTTGCCACATCAGCACAAATAAATCGAGTGCCAGTATGAAGGAACATAAATTAAATAAATTAAAACTTTTTTTTAACTAATTATTTTTTTAAATTTTTGGCGATAGTCATTTATGTATATATGGATATGTTATTAGAATGATACCCAAAATTTCCACATAAAAAAAATAAAATAATAATAAGAAAATAAAAGTGATGCACAGACAATAAAAGAGTTAGATATGAGGTTATATATATATATAAATGATCAGGATGACGAGTGGAGTTGAAATCCGAATGTCTATCCGTCCATCTGTCCGTGCAAGCGATGACTTGAGTAAAAATTCTTAATGAAACTTAGAACACATATTCCTTGGCACCCTGAGGAGGTTAGTATTGAAAGTAGGCGAAATCGGACTATTGTCAAATCGAATCGTAGGTTTTCAAGGCGCCATATATCGAACACGAGGACCTCAGTGTTTCTAATCATTTTTTTTACCGAAAATATAGGTAAGTCTCTCAGATATTTTGAAGAAATTTGTAGGGAATATTTTTCTCGGGTCATAACTTCACCTAGCTCCCATATACCTAATATTAGAATTTCCAACTTTCAATGGACTTTTTACCATATATATGACAAATATGTGAGTCAAATTGCGTATTATATAATAATAATAAAATTAAATAAATAAATTGCGAGAGTATAAAATGTTCGGTTACACCCGAATTTAGTCCTTCCTTACTTGTTTTTTATTTTTAACAAATAAATAAACAAAATTTGAAATCCTTCATATTTGAGACAAAAACCGTTAGCTGGTAACACTGTTTGCAGAATTGTGAACTAACGTGGCTAAGTGGCCATGACCCATGAAAACCGCAAGCATACAAATACATACATCCATACGTTCGTACACATAAGTATAAGATACATATATAAGTGCAACAGCATTCGTCTGTGCGATGCCGAGGTGGCTGGCATGCTATGCGATTCTCATGAATGAATGTGTATAAGTATGCACGTGTCTGTCGCCAAGCTATTTGCAGTGTGTCCAACGGCTTTGTGTGTTGATGATACCTTAATTAATCATTTAACTTTGACTGCAACGTGTCACAGTTGCAGACGCCTATAAAGGGAGGTGTAGACGATTAAGCGGTTTGGAATATACACTCATACATACACTTATATACACATGCATATCATGAACGTTAAACTACATGCAGGAAACTCCAGTAGTTTTTAGTACTATTTGACAAAGTCTCTAAAAAAGGGTTTGCAACATATTTTTGAGTTTTTATTTTTATAACTAAATGGCACATTGTGATTTAGAGAATTCATATTCTCAAATCAAGTTTCTGAAACATCTGTTGCGTAGAGCTGCCAACCTTTCGAACAAAAACTTTTTGAAAATATATTTAGTGTGCATGTATATATGCCACATTGAGATAATTAGGTTCCTCTTGGGCAAAACATAAACGCATTTTTGACTATATCAAAACATAAAAAAATTAATGCTTTATGTAGCAGAATTGCCACCTTTTTAAACATTAAATAATTAAAAATAAACCGTGTATATTATTGAAATTTCAAAAAAGTTACCTGAAACAATTTATTTTAATTAAAATTTAAATATAAATTCAAAAAAAAAACTATCGAATCAAACAACAACATAGCATTATAAATAGAGCGCTGGACTTTAATAATAGAATAACGGCAAATATGACTGCGGTGATTGTAAGTGATACTTGATGCAATAACCACAATGCTGACAGTTGTACAAAAAAAATTAAAAAAAATGTTTATGAAAGTATCACACTGCCAGCGATAACTGCAATAACAACGACGGCGTTGACATTTCAACCGTGCTACAACAATTTTATACGGTTACCGCACGAAATAATGTTGGCATGTCATGCAATGCGAACGCAGCGCTGCGACTTGATGCTACAAAGGACAGCCGCCAAACGCACATAAAATTAATTTGTTGCTGACAAAAGGAAAACAAATGACGACGCACACAAAAAACTAACCAATTTAATGATAGAATTCATAAAAACCAGCAACCCGATGATAAACACATCCACGGGTGACATTTTAATGGCCGCCATTTCAATTCACTATCGCGCTGTTGCCATCAAAAAGAATAGTAATAATAATTTTCTTTGAGGAAATTAATTTTCGCGTTGTCATAAAATAAATTGAATTGATGTGAAATTTCAACTGGAGCATTAAAGTGTTGCTGTGCTGCCTTAAGTGATGTTAATTGTATAGTGTTTCAGTTTTTCTTCCTCAACTGACTGGCATCTACTTCCCGATACACCACATGATGCGTATAAAGACCGCCTGCATTGTTGCGTGTCTCACGTACTGCTGACCATTCGGCAATGTGTGTGTTTGTAGCGTACACAGTGTACCGTTAATGCATGCCGGCTGCATGCAACACACTACAATGCTACGGTCAACCGTTGTGGGGTAGTTTTTAATTAATGTGCCACAGAAACGCATTCAACAGCATTCACAAAGCGCTTGTGTGCAACAATGCGCATGCGCAGCAGCATTTACTTTTCAAAATTAATTATATGTTGCCTTAACTTAACTGACCCTTTGCTGACTTCGTAAATGATTGCGTTAAGCGATTAACAGGGACATTCGGTGAATTCAGAGAAATTTCTAAATGTGTAAAAATATCTAAAATAGCTCTAAAGACCTTTTTATTATATATTATTGTTCTTTAAAACACCAGCGTTGCACTCAGTGCTCACCACATTTTGACACTTTATTAACTTTCTTCATTATTATTTTTATACTCTCGCAACATGTTGCACAGAGTATTATAGTTTTGTTCACATAACGGTTGTTTGTGTCACCGAGAAATAAAAGAGTTAAATATGAGGTTATATATATATAAATGATCAGGATAACGAGTGGAGTTGAAATCCGGATGACTGTCCGTCCGTATGTCTATCTGTCCGTACAAGCAATAACTTGAGTAAAAATGAAAATATCTTTATGAAACTTGGAACAAATATTCCTTGGCACCCTGAGGGGGTTGCTTTCGAAGCAAAATCGGTCCACTGCCACGCACACAAAATGGCGAAAACCGAAAACCTATACAGTGTCATAACAAAACTACAAATAAAGTTATGAAAATGAAATTTGGAACATAGGATCCCATTAGGGAGGGGCACATTTGGATGTAATTTTTTTGGAAAAGTGGGCGTGACCCCGCCCCCAAATAGGTTTTTTGTATATAACTCGCAAACCAATAAAGCTATATAATCAAACTTTCTGCAGTCGTTTCTTTTAGCCATTTCCTTATACAGTCCAAAAATGAAAGAAATCGGATAATAACCACGCCCACCTCCCATACAAAGGTTAGGTTGAAAATTACTAAAAGTGGGTTAACTCCCTAAAGAAAAACGTCAGAAACACCAAATTTTGCATAAGAAATGGCAGAGGGAAGCTGCACTGAGATTTGTTTACAAAATGGAAAATGGTCGTGGCGTCGCCCACTTATGGGTCAAAAACCATATCTCAAGAACTATTCGACCGATTTCAATGAAATTCGGTATATAACACTTTCTTGACACCCTGATGACACGGGTGGAATATGGGCGAAATCGGTTCACAACTACGTCTACTTCCCATATAACTCAATTTTGAATTCCATCTGATTCGTTTATTTTTTTATAATGTATTCATAAGGAACCAATGAAGCTAGCGGAATAAAACTTTACACAAATACTGTATTTGAGCTGTGACATCACTTGTTGAAAAATTGTCAAAATCGGACCATGACTTTTCAAGGCCCCTGATATCGAACATGAAGAACTCAGTGCCTAAGGTTAATTTTTCACCGAAAATATAGGTAAATCCCTCAGATATTTTAATGTAATTCATTCCCTCTGAATTTTTTTCTTATAACAGTTTCTCTCTGTACCTGAAATGGTAAAAATCGGGTCATAACTTCCCCCAGACCCTATATACCTAATTATAAGTAATATTAAATTAAGTGAGCGTATAGTCTTCGATACATTGTATCTTGGTGGTGAAAACAAGTGAAATCGGCTTAGGAATTACCTCAGTCCCCATATACTATATATGATGATTTTCGTTATTCTATTGAACTTTATACCAAATATATGGGTCAACTTGTGTTATCTTTATAAAATTACATTATTAAATTGCGAGAGTATAAAATGTTCGGTTACACCCGAACTTAGTCCTTCCTTACTTGTTTGATTTCATATTAAAATATTCCATTAGCTTTAGCATATTGTACGTGGCAATACTCATGTGGGCATTGTACCGCTCAACTCTGTCGGCATAGTACGAAAGTCCATGAGGAAACTGACAGCCAAATTGGCTTGCTTTGAAATAATTTCAAAATAAATATGAGCTGCTGTGACTGAAGTTTCAAATGCAATACTCGTATATGGGTATGTATGTATTTGCATTAACCACTACATGTCACCTTCACTGCAGTTGCCTTACCTACTTTCGCTATGTTTCCCTCTTGGCATTAAATGTACTGGTCATGTCCTGTGTATTTTCGCACGTTTGCTTTTACCTTGGCACCTTTCACTTTGTTGTTGCAACTGCTGACACTTTTCTTTGACGCCAACTCGTTTATAAACAGTTTGCAGCCAACCAACTAACCAACCATAAAGTGATGTCAAAGGCAAAAGTGAACGTGAAAGTAAAACCGAAAGTAAGAAAGGAAAAGGAAATCGAAACTTTTTTATGCACATATTATTAAACTTTCGCCTTTTTCTCACACTTGCTATTTGATAGACCTGCTTTTGATTTGCTGCCAATTAAAATCTGTACCACCATAATGAGTGAGCCGCCTCTCATTTTAATTTCTAAAAAACAATGTTGGCTCGGTTTGTCGATTACAAGTTGCTTTGTTTGATATCATAATCAAGGATACCAGCATATCCTTTGAGCGTCGAATTGCTTTGAATAAAGTGAGAAAAATATATAGCATGCGAGAAAAAAGTTATGCACTTGTTATCTGCAAAAGTTATTGCTATCCGTTACATACGCATGCATATTGACTCACATATGGATGTTTTTATGAACGTACACGAAATGTATACATTGAAAACTATAAATAATAAAACTGTAGCCGCGTGTGCATACTTGCAACAAATATGAATGCAATTTAAAAACTTCTTCTATAGTAAAGTAATCAATTGCAGGTTCAAAAGCGAACACAACTACATGAATGCATGTATATTGAATATGTAATGCATAAAAGTTATATTTCATACTTGAACAGAAATATTTTTGCACTTGTGCAACATAAATGTAATCAAGCGATAAACTGTGTTTCACAAAAACCGAGAGCATTAATGAAGTTGCTGGGTAGAAAAGTTGATTTTTTCAGCTTGTATTGCACATTTTTTCTGCATTTTTTCTGCAATAAATTCTTATGAAAAGGCATTTTTTGTTTGTTAATAAAAATATGTAAAAATGTTTAAGCGGCGTTGCATTCGCATTGTTATGCGTTTTCATTGCAGCGTGCTTGTACAATTTCGTTCAGGAATGCTACTACAATTCCACAGAACAAGGATTTAAGTGAAATTAATTATTGGAAATTAATTTATAAAGAAATTAAGTAATTTAATAAAAACAAGTAAGGAAAGGCTAAGTTCGGGTGCAACCGAACATTTTATACTCTCGCAATTTATTGAAGAAATTTTATTAAAATAACATACAAATTTACCCATAAATTCAGCATAAAGTCCAATAGAAAAACGAAAATCGTCTCATATAGTATATGAGGGCTGAGATAATTCCTGAACCACCGATTTCATTTATTTTCACCAGCAAGGTACACTATATCCAAGACTATTTTTGGAACAGAGACACACTATTCGAAGAAAATAATTTCCTCTGAATTACATTAAATTATCTGAGAGATTTACCCATATTTTCGGTTAAAATTTAACCTTAGGCGCTGAGTTGGACATGTTCGATATCTGGGGCCTTGAAAAGTCATGGTCCGTTTTCGACAATTTTTTCACAAGTGAAGCCAGTGATGATATGTACTATTTGTTTAAAGTTTTATTCCGCTATCTTCATTGATTCCTTATGTTTACATTATAAAGTGAACGAATCAGATGGAATTCAAAATTGAGTTATAAGGAAAGTAGTCGTGGTTGCGAACCGATTTCGCCCATTTTTGTCCGTGTTATCAGGGTGTCGAGAAAATATTATATACCGAATTTCATTGAAATCGGTCGAGTAGTTATGATATGGTAGATATGGTTTTGGACCCATAAGTAGGCGACGCCACGCCCATTTTCTAAAAAAATCTGAGTGCGACTTCCATCTTCCATTCCTTATGTGAAATTTAGTGTTTCTGACGTTTTTCGTTAGTGAGTTAACCCACTTTTAGTAATTTTCAACCTAACCTTTGTATGGGAGGTGGGCGTGGTTATGATCCGATTTCTTTCATTTTTGGACTGCATTAGGAAGTGGCTAAAAAAAAACGACTGCAGAAAGTTTGGTTTATATAGCTCTATTGGTTTGCGAGATATATACACAAAACTTAGTAGGGGGCGGGGCGACGCCCACTTCCCAAAAAAAATACATCCAAATATGCCCCTTCATAGTGCAATCCTTCATACCAAATTTTATTTTCATAGCTTTATTTATGGATTAGTTATGGCAATTTATGTGTTTTCGGTTTTCGCCATTTTCAAGTTACAGCTTGCACAGACGGACGGACGAACGGACGGACAGACAGACATTCGGATTTGAACTCCACTCTTCACCCTGATCACTTTGGTATATATAACCCTATATCTAACTCGTTTAGTTTTGGGTGTTACAAACAACCGTTATGTGAACAAAACTATAATACTCTCTTTAGCAACATTTGTTGCGAGAGTATAATTAAATTATTTAATAAAAAAATATTTTATTAAAGATAAACTATTATAAATTGTGAACAATAACTGTAACTTTTGTGCATAATTATGAGCAGTAACAAAGAATTAGCTTTATGTATGTATGTGATTGGCGTTGAACCGTTTAGCCTGTTATAACCGAATCGATGATAGCGCGCCACTCCTCTCTTCCTCTCACAGTTCGGCGCCAGTTGAAGATCCCAAGTGTAACCAGGTCGCTCTCCACCTGGTCCCTCCAACGGAGTGGAGGCCTTCCCCTTCCTCGGCTTCCTCCGGTGGGTACTGGATCGAACATTTTCAGAGCTGAACTCTTTTCGTCCATTCGGACAACATGACCTACCCAGCGTAGCCACTGTCTTTTTATTCGCTGAACTATGTCAATGTCGTCCTATAAATCGTACAACTCATCGTTCCATCGTCTGCGGTATTCACCGTTGCCAATGTACTGAGGACCATAAATCTTGCGCAAAATTTTCCTCTCGAATACTCCTAGTGTTGTCTCATCTGATGTTGACATCGTCCAAGCTTCTGCACCGTAAAGTAGGACGGGAATGATGAGAGACTTGTAGAGTTTGGTTTTTGTTCGTCGAGAGAGGACTTTACTTTTCAATTGCCTACTCAGTCCATAGTAGCAGCTGTTGGCAAGAGTGATTCTGCGTTGGATTTCGAGGCTGACATTGTTGGTGTTGTTGATATTGGTTCCCAGGTATACGAAATTATCTACGACTTCGAAGTTATGACTGTCAACAGTGACGTGGGAGACAAGACTCGAATGCGCGGACTGTTTGCTTGATGACAGAAGATATTTCGTCTTGTCCTCATTCACCTCCAGACTCATTCGCTTCGCTTCCTTATCCATGCGCGAAAAAGCAGAACAAACGGCGCGGTTGTTGCTTCCAATGAGATCAAAAAAAAATTGTAGTGAAAAGTTTGCTAAATAAACAATTTATTTTATTTTATTCTGCAAGTATTTGAATTGCTTTCGTGCAGGTGTCATCAAATATTTATTTGAGTGTAAAAAAAAAATAAATACTCACAGCTTGATAGAAAATGATGACACTGGGTAAATATTCGTGATCATCTTATTGTGTATGACTCGGCCTCAACCCATGAAAGAGCATATCATATATGTTAGCATATATGCTATTGCCTGCTATAAAGCATATTAATGCCCAAACCCCCCACCAGAATTTCAAATTAAAACTTACCTCTAGAATTATGCTTCTTAGAATAGAATATTTGCTTTCTTAATCATGGGTGATTTTGGCAGCCTGAAAAACAGTATTGCATTTAAGTATTTCACGCATATGTTTACTTTATCAGAGTCTACACAATGTTTCAACATACATTTCCATTGCTTTCTTTGCAGATCTCCAACTGTAAGACAACTCAACAACAACAATAGTGCTTCCAAGAAAATAAATTGCGAAAGTCGTAAACTCGCATGCCTTTGTTCGATTAGAAAGCAGCTGACGCACACCTACATATAAAAAGTACATCAGGACGTACCAGAAACAAACAAATATTCAAAAAAATAACGCAAATATCTCATGAAAGTACAGCAGCGACAACAACAACAAAGGTGAGGAACGCATAAAGCGAGCTTTTAGAGTAAACACATTGAATAGAAAGCATTGCCGTAACCGGGCACAAAGCTAACGGTTTGCTGTGAGCGCATATGCCCTAACGTAAATGCACTCTTTTCTCCGTACTTCCATAAAAAACATACTCGTACATAGAAGCAGTCAGGTAAATAGCACAATTCCTGTAGAACTTCGTTTCCTGCGTAACTCAAGCCGTTCGCTGGCACAAAGGTGGGCCGAATAAAGGAAAAAATGGAAAATATGCATTTGGGGAGTTGGCATGGCGTGGTAGTGCCTTTAGAAAAATTTACATTTAAGTACAAACACAGCTTAATGGTAAAATGTGAAGTAAATCCAGTGAAGAGAGTGTACGCCCTTACAAACTTAAATATAAACAACAACATGCATACACACACACACACGCATTTGTGTATATGTATGTGTAAGTGCAGCATAAAGTAAACAGGTTAAAAGCCAAGCCAAAAGGCTGCACTTTAAGTGCCTTTCTCCATTCTTCTCCAGCTGCCACAACTCTCTGCGTGCGTTTTACAAATTGCCTCTAATAGCTGCCATACAATGTTGCAACAAAGCAAATCTTATTCGCAATTTAATAACATCAACAAAATATAATGCTGTAAGCACCCGAAA
The DNA here is from genome assembly GCF_028554725.1 of Zeugodacus cucurbitae. NCBI lineage: Eukaryota > Metazoa > Arthropoda > Insecta > Diptera > Tephritidae > Zeugodacus > Zeugodacus cucurbitae. The sequence goes on from NC_071667.1 coordinate 3,501,549, forward strand.
TCCGACTGCATTGTCGAAATTATTTCCCCCCGCCCCCCACTACGCATTAAGCGCACCGGAAAATCCTACCTTTCACGCCAATTTGTGGCTGTCAAGCTTGTTGAGGCGGGGTTAAGTGTGCTACGCAACCTTTCGCCCGGAGATTTAACTCGTGCCTTGCAGAAATTTTCATTTTTTCCTTATAATTTTTACTTCCACCCTGCGCCTTTGGGTTAACAAATTGGTTGCACGTTGGCAACAAGCTTAACCTCTGCATTATTTCCTCACCCATTTGGAGTGTTGCTCGGATTTTACATGCCACAAGTTGCAAATGAAGTTGCAAGTTTATTGTTTAACATTTTATATTTCTGGAAGAATTTTTGGAAGAATTGCAGAGCAGCTGGGATTGTCGCGCTCCTAGTGTATTCTCTAAATTAGTATGGATTTTTTTTAATAGCCAAATAATAATAATAAATGCCAAATGTCTCGATACTACTTGCAAGTATTTGCTTAATCAGTGCTTATATTCTTCGTTAACGAATAATTATTATGAAATTTTAATTTTACAAATCTTCATCTATATATATGTCTCTCTCTGAAAAGGAAATACCCACAGATATCATCATTCTTTCAAAACATTTTCCTTTCATTCCCACTCGACTCCATAGAAAATATGCCATCATTAGTGTTATTGCTACTTATGCGCTCATTTACGCCTTTTCTTCAGCATTTCCTCAATTACTTACTTGTCTGCTCTTTATTGTTGTTGTTGAGGTTCCTATCTTACGCCGTGATTTCTTTGTTGAGGCGCTGCGCTTTGTGAGTAAGTACTTTCATTAGAGTCGTACTTTATGCTTCAAAAGCGCCTACAATTGAAAAAGCACTGGTTTCTATGTAGGCGCAGTTGTGCTCAGAAATACATACATATGCGTGTTTTTTTTTGTGTATGTGTGTGGTTGCCCTGTAACTCAACTTCGCATTCTTATTACTTCATTACTTCCTGTGCATGGTTTTTGTTAAAGCGCCTCCACTTATTTTTGCCACTTTTTCGACTCAAATTCCATCTTTAATTTTTCCCATTTCTTTCTTTCATTAACAACACAGAGCGACGTGCTTGCTTTCTTCAACAACAACAACAAGAGATTGGTGGAAATAGCTCAACGCCTTTTGAAATCAACAAAGGAGTAAATGTGTGTATTGGTGGAGTAAGGAACCTTTTCTGCAGTGCAGTGCAGAATCTTGAGTAGTTTTTATACTCGCCCATTGACAGCTGTCATTTTTCGGGCATTTTCTAATTTCCCAAATTGCGCGTCGACCTAATGAGCATGTCATAAGTTTCCATTAAATTAAAGCGTGGGGCGGCAAAGAGTCGCCTTTTCATCTTCCGCTTTTCATTTCGTTAGCAATGTTGCGCGCTTTCCCCAGCATTGCGCTTAATTGGCTTCGTTACCAGTTTTGCCATACATTTATATGGTTTTTTGTTTGTGTGTGTGATCATTTCCTCTTGCTTTACAATTTGTTTGTGTTTATGTGCATTTTACTTACAATTTGTTCGTCTAATGACTCACGTTTAATCCTTCAATGGTGGCGAATGTGTCCTAATTTCAGTTGATTTCATTTAAGCGCTTCATTTAAAAGAACATTCGTCATCATTCCCTTAACGTTTCTAATTATTTGAGCTCATTTTGTCTGGTGCAGTATTGAAAGGAGCAATGAGTAGAGTTCTAGCTGTTATATTAATACGATTATGATTTGGTATAAAATATGGACACAAAATTACATTGGTTCTGAGTAGATAAACATGAACTTTTTTGATATGTGATCTAATATACGATGTGAAATGTGTTTTCATGAAATAGAAGGAACCAAAGGAACTTAATGGGACAACGAGTCAACATTGATGAAAAGGAAGCTGTACTAAGTTCTCAAGTTAATGCTCGTTGTAGCTTAATTCTAGCGATCAATAAAGAACTGAAAGAATAGCAATATGGTTCAATAGATCTTCATCAGTTTACTATTACAAGTACAAAAATTGCTTTAAGCTGCAGAATGTGTTCTGTTTACTTAACTGATTTATGGGAAAACACCATCTCTCTATACCGGCCTTAGTTCGACGATCCATCCCATAATGTGCTCGCAAATCGAGGGCATTTATTTCATTCTGACGATCGTCTGTAAAACATTGAAAATGATAAACGACTTCCTCAGCTAAGTTCCAATATTATTGTGATGAACAAATAATGAGTTCAATTGACAATGTGAGATGGCTGTTGGTAATTGTTAAATACAAACAGCAGCATCTTGGTGAACTCCAGTTACACGACGTGCTGACTGTCGGAAAACCAACCTAAGTTCTAGTTATGCTTTTGAAGCCATATTCCAACTTTTACATAAAAAGTTAACACTTCCGTTCATATTATAATTTTTTTCCGCTCTGCAGTAAGCAATATCCTTCTGCCTTTATATAATTCTTGGTTAATAATTTACCGGCAAATGCTTGCTAATCGCGGCGCAGATTAGCAGATAGCAGCATTATATTTTGTTTAAAAAAATACAAAACAAAAACAAAATCGTGTACGTGGAAAATCATGGCATTATAAAATCCTACGGATAGCCTGAAGCGAAGATTATGCTATGCACACAGATTAATTCCACCCACCGCCGCCATGACCAGTGTTGTGAGGAGTGTGGCACCACACTCACTCAGTCTCAACTGTGGACTGATTAGACAGGAATGTTTTTTTGTTGTTCTTATTTGCTTTTGTTGCTAAAAGGCATCCTAAAAAGGTACCGGAAGGTAGTAATCTCCCAGCTATCTCGCTATATCAATGGCTATACTTCCTCCTTTTACTACACACATACATATGCACACTCGTTCGTAACAGCATCGACAGCACTTTAATTTTCATGCCACACAGCTATTTCTCGCCTTTTTGCATCCTTTTTGACTTACATTCAGCTTGTGTGACTTAAATGCCCGGCAGATTAAAGAGTGTTACATGGAGGTGTGTGTTTTACTTTTTCCAACTGACAGCTGACAGTTGTTGTTGGGCCAGCGATTTGCTTACTCGTCGAGTTGTTTCACTGTGTTGTTCCATTTGTCGTTGCGTTGCTTAAGTTGTAAGCAGTGATTTGCGTGTTCATCCATTTTGTTTTTGCTTTTTCAAGAGCACGAGGAAGCAACACAAAACAAAGCAGCGTGCAATAAAGAAAACAAACGCAAAAAGCACTCAGCATTGCAAAAAACAGCTGTTGCAGCAATTCCACTGTTAGCAAAGTCAACAATGGGCCGCATAATCTTCAACACACTTCCTTTTTTGTGTCTTTTGTTTTTTGCTTTGTTCTGCTTGTTTTACTCTTCGGCTTTGTTTCACTTTTACATTCTCGTTTTACTGGCGTTGGTATTTGGCTGAGAAATCCCGAAGCATGTGTATTCTGTAGGGCAGAGATCTCACAGATGAATCTCATAAATGCGATACTGTAGTTTAATGATCCTGATTTTCCAACTTTCTACTTTTCCCTTTTAATTTTAATCAGAAGCTCGCGTAGGGTCACAAAATGATCTCTCCAATCAAATCCAGTCATTATCCTGAAACGCCCGAAAAATGTTCTTTTAACATCGTCGAATACCGACTATTTCGGGATTGAATGTATTTGTGGGAATATTAAAAATAGAAACACAACCAAATAGGAAATAGCTCAGCGCCGACAATGGTTAAACGAAAATATGCAGGAGAGTTAGAGCATATGCCCAACCCGCATTTCCCTAAATAAATAGGGAGATATCAACCATTTCCTCATATCTAAAGAGCACGCTATGTCAGCTAACTACGGACATTGCAAAATAGTGGGGAAAGAATTATTTAACGAATTTTACAGTTAGTCCCTTGCATTTACTACTCCGCTATGTAAAGTAAAATTTTAATAAACACCAACTCTGCTCTTACTCTAGCAGTTATACAAGCTTCCGTATAAATAATATTATATTTCTGTACTCAAATTCACGTTTCGCATAAAGTAGAACTAAAGCAATAAAATAAATAAAAGTTTGAATACACATCACGTGGCAACGCCCTTTCATAAAGGCGAAAGAAATACGGCGCATAACAATACGACTCAGACGGCCCCTAAAAGTGTGCAACAGCAAACAATAGCCACTTTTGTATGCATCCGATTGTAGCCTATTATCGTGCAGGCGCAATGCCTTCAACACAGCCAGCCGAAGAATCGAAGCGAAAATGTAACACACCATCGAGTACCAAACAAACAATGGCAGCTCCTTCCTAGCAACTACAGCTACAGACAGCATGTAAAATGCACTCAGTTGCTTGACAACGTGCATCCATAATGGAAATATGAACGTTTACCGTGCGTACCGAATAGCATACTTGTGAGCGCATGTTAACTGATGCGGCAAGCAAGAAGCAGCTGCCATAGCGGTGATTATTGGTGGCGAAAACGTTGAGCAGCAGCGCTGACTGTTGATGCAAGAAAATTGGCGGACTCGAAAGTGGTGGAAAACAGCGAAATAATTTACCATAAAATGCGAGTTGATTGCAATGGGAAACGCATGGCGCCTAAAAGCATGCAACAAAAAGCTGGTGTAAAATATTTCGCGAAAATTATGGCATAAATTGCGGACAGAGCGTGTAAAATTTTTATAAACCAGCGCAGTGCATGTAAATGCGCCTGATAGTATGCAATGGACACATTCATTTGTGTGTCTTTGTGTAGAACATGCTGAAATTTCGATGCAAATTGCCAAATGCGTTGCTGCCGTTGAATGTTACAAACGTTTTTAATTTGTGTTTGTTCATATTTACAGGTCTCAATAATTCGTTGAAATCATAGAATGTATAAGCTAAAATAAAAAATGTAGTATACATATAGGCATATTAGCATTATTTAGATACCTTTTGCATAGTGGGTGTCTATATTCCGTAAATGCTAATGAGTGCATTGTGTGTGAGTGCGGGAAATATTTGCAGGTTGCGGAACGAACTGAAAAATGGTTTCAATGGTTGCAAATGCAGCGTGACTCTTAGCATACATTTAGGCGTATATCCCGCTTTTTTGTGCTTTCAATGGGAGATCCCACAATCTGCGCCGATTACCGTGGGATCAGCCTCCTAAATATCGCATACAAGGTTCTATCGAGCGTACTGTGTGAAAGACTAAAGCCCACCGTCAACAAACTGATTGGACCTTATCAGTGTGGCTTTAGACCTGGAAAATCGACAACTGACCAGATATTCACCATGCGCCAAATTTTGGAGAAGACCCGTGAAAAAAGGATCGACACACACCACCTTGTTGTCGATTTTAAAGCTGCTTTCTACAGCACGAAAAGGAGTTGCCTCTACGCCGCGATGTCTGAATTTGGTATCCCCGCAAAACTAATACGGTTGTGTAAATTGACGTTGAGCAACACCAAAATCTCCGTCATGATTGGGAAGGACCTCTCCGAGCCGTTCGATACCAAACGAGGTTTCAGACAAGGTGACTCACTATCGTGCGACTTCTTTAACCTGATGCTGGAAAAAATTATAAGAGCTGCAGAGCTAAACCGAGAAGGTACAATCTTCTACAAGAGTGTACAGCTCCTGGCATACGCCGATGATATTGATATCATCGGAAGCAACAACCGTGCCGTTTGTTCTGGTTTTTTCCGCATGGATAAGGAGGCGAAGCGGACAAGACGAAATATCTCCTGTCATCAAACAAACAGTCAGCGCATTCGCGTCTTGGCTCCCACGTCACTGTTGACAGTCATAACTTCGAGGTCGTAGATAATTTCGTAAACCTGGGAACCAGCATCAACAACACGAACAATGTCAGCCTCGAAATCCAGCGCAGAATAACTCTTGCCAACAGGTGCTACTTTGGACTGAGTAGGCAATTGAACAGTAAAGTCCTCTCTCGACGAACCAAAATCAAGCTCTACAAGTCGCTTATCATTCCCGTCCTGCTTTACGGTGCAGAAGCTTGGACGATGTCAACATCAGATGAGACGACACTAGGAGCTTTCGAGAGGAAAATTTTGCGTAAGATTTATGGTCCTCAGAACATTGGCAACGGCGAATACCGCAGACGATGGAAAGATGAGCTGTACGAGTTATACAACGACATTGACATTGTTCAGCGAATAAAAAGACAGCGGCTACGCTGGCTAGGTCATGTTGTCCGAATGGACGAAAACACTCCAGCCCTGAAGGTGTTCGATGCAGTACCCGCCGGAGGAAGCCGAGGAAGAGGAAGGCCTACACTCCGTTGGAGGGACCAGGTGGGGAGCGAACTGGTTACACTTGGGATCTCCAACTGGCGCCGAACTGCGAAGGAGAGAGAGGTGGCGCACTATCGTCGATTCGGCTATAACCGGCTAAACGGTTGCAACGCCAATCACATACATACATACAATGCACATTCAAATAAATGAAGATATGTATGTATAAACTTGTATTACGCGTATAAAAGTGTTTTTGTATGCATAGCTCACCTCATGTGATTTGTGTAATTGCGTACGTGCTTGCGTGAGTTCATTAACAGACTTGCAACGAATAATCCTCCGGTAATACTTAAACTTGTTTACTTCCTTTGTTGTATTTTCGTATTTTGTGATGCTTCACTGTTGATCTGGCACTTATTGTATTTGTTGGTTGATTGTATCACAACCAAATCAATTGCTCATTTAAATATACATATGTGCTCTTAGTCATATGTGCGCTTATAACCCGCTTACATCGAACCATACTTGCTTACCCGCTTCCTCTCGTTATCCTTAATATAATTTTCGATGCTATTAAGCTATTTCAGAGACTTAACTCAATGAATTTAAATGAATTGAACTTAAGTTTAATCCGGAACTTAGTTGCAGTTTAAGCTTCATCCCATTTCAGCAAGGAGATTTTGAGATAAAAAAGTAACATTTGAGGGATTATTAACACCTGCACATGAAATTACGATTACATCTATATATTCTACTAGTATATATGTATATACTTTATAAATGTGCATACAAACATACATATATATCTGAAAACAAGCACAAACTGCAGCGTGTGTGTATGCGCTTTACTGGGAAGTGGCATTTAAATCAGTGGTAAATAAAATAAAAGCATTCACTCGTAAATACAACTTCCAAGAAAGCATTTATTTATATGCACATACATATACAAACATATATATCTGTTCATCAATATTTATACAGCATTACTGGTCAATTCGGTGTTTTTGCTTAATTCCTTTTCGATTTCGCAGTTATCACTCTCATTTGTATTAAATGGTATGGATTTTACACACCACGAAATATTGCAATTTACGTATACGCCATGGTGCCTTGTGCTGGCTTTACAGTAGTGCCGCATACGCCCTGTTGCACACATATCACATAGGGAACGTTAATCGAATTTACTTCAAATTACTTTTACTACAGTTACATAGCTGGCAATTGCTATATAAAATGATCGATATACACGCTTAATTAATCGATTAATTTGATACATTACACTAATATTGTAGCAAAACTACTTGGATCTGGATATGTATACTGACTTACCAATTATTTACTTTTGAGTTCGTAAACAAATAACTATTCTGAAGAAAATTTTAATAAAACGATAATAATGATTCGATATATATCTATTATGGAACATTATCGATCAGACAGTCGATACCAATTTCTACTTACCCAACACTTACTGCCGCAGTTAAACCTTAATCGAAATTAAAACTTTGGTACGTCATTATTTTAAGGTCTGTAGCTTTAATCGTTCAGATAACTGCCCACTACAGTGGTGTGAATAAATTCGTCTGGTTTTGCGCCCTAGCCCAACAATGCTTGCATGCGTGCAGATATTGTTAATTATAATAAATATTAATAAGCGCGTGAGCAAATAAACCATGGACAGCTGAATATGCTTACATAACAATACGCGCAATAGAATGTGTAATTTCCCCAATAAATTTTATTGTTTACCCTGCGTGGTTAATGAAATATTAAACAAGTAAATTTCGCGAATCGCAGCCAGCTTTAACTTACACTCGCCTGCCCACCACCAGTTAAGCAACGCTACGGCTTCTTTACTGTTAACCTCCACTACGAGTGACCGCGGTCAGTCACTGTTTTGCACTCCCGTAATGAAAGTTATTTTTCGAAAGAATGTGTGTGAATGTGAATGTTTCAGGAATAAGCTTTCAGTGTGTGCTCGAAAGTGTAGCGCAGAAATTCTTATGCACATTAATGCGAATTAACCGAAATCAATCAGCTATGCGGGAATGAAGCAATCGGGTGTGAAAATTGCATACGAATTGCGAATATTTCCGTGTATGCATGTTTGTATGAGATATGAAGTTCATGGATTTATTGATACTCAGCTCACAAGTGTATTCCATACAAAAAATGTGTTATTATACCCTGAACAGACAGGGTATATTAAGTTTGTCACGATGTTTGTAATACCCAGAAGGAAGCGTCGGAGACCCTATAAAGTATATATATAAATGATCAGTATGTTGAGCTGAGTCGATTTAGCCATGTCCGTCTGTCTATATACGAACTAGTCCTTCAGTTTTTAAGATATCGTTTTGCAGATGTTATTTTCTCTTCAAGAAGCTGCTCATTTGTCAGCTTGTGTGGAAAACTTCCGCATTTTACTACATATCTTCACGAAATTTGGTGTGAGTTATTGTTATTGTTCATAGAAATAATTTAATCTCCGAAAAAATTGTTTAGATCGGTTCACTATAGCATATAGCTGTCATACAAACTGAACGATCGAAATCAAGGGCTTGTATGGAAAACTTCCGCATTTTACTACATATCTTCACGAAATTTGGTGTGAGTTATTGTTCTTAAAAATAATTTAATCTCCGAAAATATTGTTCAGATCGGTTCACTATAGCATATAGCTGCCATACAAACTGAACGATCGAAATCAAGGGCTTGTATGGAAAACTTCCGCATTTTACTACATATCTTCACGAAATTTGGTGTGAGTTATTGTTAATGGAAATAATTTAATCTCCGAAAAAATTGTTCAGATCGGTTAACTATATAACCTTAATGTTTCTGGCAAAGAACCCGGCTAAAAAGTATTAGTAAAATGCTTCCTTTTTTTTACTTACTTTTTCTTACATCTTTAGATTTGCTTAAACACAGAGTTACCAACAGAAATGTACCTGTAAAGGGTATATTAGCTTCGGTACAGCCGAAGTTAACGTTTTTTCTTGTTTCCCAGTGATTTTATAACTGAATGAGTTTTAAGTTTTAATTTGAATATTATATTTCAATGATAGTATAATATGTTGCTAAAATATTTTTGTTGGCTGCAGAAAAACTCAAAAACTCGAAGCAGCATTTTTCTCAAATATATAAACTTAGTATCATTCGAAACACAGTAATTATTTTGCGAATTCTTCCAAGTTAGTACTTTTTTTCTTTTTCTTTGCTCCCGAAATATTATTTTACAAAATTACTACAATTCCATTCATTTCACGCGTGAACCAATACGCCTGCAGTGTCACTCAAGCAGCCGACACTTAATGCTTTCAATTAGGTTGCCTTACTCTCAATTCTCGCACAAGCACACTCTACCCCGCTAACTGTCTCTGACATTTTTAAGCGGCTGCCCATCCTCTCGTTTGTGCGCGCGTCGACCTCCTTCTTTGACTTAAGTTGTTCTTCAGCGCATGTCTTCGTGCAACACAGTTGAAAACTTTTCAGCTGCAGGCAACACAGACAAACGCATGCAAACACCTACATATAAATTATATGCCTTACTCGGCTCTGCCATTCCATTTGCTAATGTGTGCGTAACTTTGATATGAATTTTTTTGGCATTTTTGTTGCAGTCTTTTAGCCTTTCGCACATATCGAGCGCTGCCAGACAACAGCAGCAGCAGCGAAAGATGTATGTATGTATGTATGTATGCATTTATTGCCGACTTGTATGCTTGCCTCCTGCGGCATGCAGCATTTAATTTTGTGTTCTGCATCCGCCCACCCGCTCTGGTGTTCGCTGTCGCTTCGCCAAAAGTTTGTTGTTTCGAAACTCACATTCGTTGGCTTCTTCGCGAGCATTGCTTTGCGAAAGTTTTTAACGAGCTCATATTTGCCTTTCGGGTGTCAGCAATTTTTATTAAGAAAACAAATGAGATTTCACATTCGAAATGAAAACAAAATAAACCGAAAAAAACACACAAAGAAACATGCAACAAAATATCTACAAAGTGCAGGATATTAGTTACCCTATTACGACAGCTTGGACTTTTGCGTTTACTTTGAGTTCAAGCCAAATAAGGATTTCAAAAACTTTATTACCAAATTAACTAGCGCGTCGAAAATAAAGTTTTCACTCATTCATACATGTGCATGTGCCTCTGCTTATGTGAAAATACGTATGTATATACGCGTACATGTGTGTGCACATGGACTGAGCGCTGCGAGCGCCCCCTATTCGCTCTCCACGCTGACATAAATTATTCGTCCTCGCAACTATTTCCTTAGCTTTATGCAAATATTTGTCCATTTCTACCGTTAAATGCATAAATTACTCAATATTCCGCCGAAGGGTTATGAGATTTGCGATTTATGATTGTGCGTTTGGTAGAGTGTGTGTGTGTGCTATGTGTTGGAGCAGATAAGCTCTGCGCCCTGAAGTATGCTTTTGAAAGCATACAATGGCGATAAGCGTATATTGTAAGCGGACTATTTATCGAGCAATCTTCCTCTAGCCGATTACAATTAATTTGCAAGACAAACATGAGTCGCACTCCTTAAGGCTGAATTAGAATTTGAAAATTTAATAATTTGCGTCTCATTTAATTTTGTGAGCTCAAGAAATAGTTTACCTCTAGAACTAAATATTAACAAATGAAGAATTTTCTTAGTATCTCCTGCATTTATTTATTAATCTTAATCGCCCCGTAGTGTACTCTGGCAGGTAAATAATTAATAATAAATTTCTAAAATATTTAATACATTTTTGATAGAACCATGGTATTACAGTTATATAAAAATGTCATCCATCTTATAGTGAAAAGAACTTAATATGGATATATGGATCATAATATAGATATAATTTTGTTCGGTTTTCGAAGTAAAGATTTTTGAACTTAGTTTTACAAACACATACAACGTTATGTTTCATTTCTACTCGGTTATATTATACACGGGTAAGTTCAAACCACATGCATAAACACTTTTTCACCACGAGTTAAATGATCTACTCGGATAGAATATACACATTTTCATTACGTATGTAGAGGAGTTAACTCGAATGCATAAACTGATTTAGAGTTAAGTCGAAGGTCAAATCAGCTGATTTTTTGTGCCGGTGTATATTGTTTTGACAAATTGCATATACAGGGTTCCGGTATTGCCAATTTTTCGCTAAAAACCCCTACCCCACTTATTACCGAATTTTTGGGGCAAACGCCTGGTGCTGTCTAGTACTACAGTAACCGGTTATTGGTTACTTTTTGGCATCAGGTTTTTTGTGGCCCACCCGTGGAAGTGTGGGTAGTCGGATGGTGTAGCGAAAACCGGTTTTTAGCAAAAACTTAGACGAGTGGCTAGTCGGTTTTCGTGGAAAAACCGGTTTTTTTGGGTCGGTCAGTGGACGGTTTTGCTCGTGCATTTCTGCCCGAACACTTCTCAACCGATTTATGAAGCACACCCCTTATATTTGGAAAATACGGACATATATCTGTTTTTGGACTCAGTAGCGATGTATATTGTTTTGACAAATTGCATTTGCAGGGTTCCCGTTTTGCCAATTTTTCGCTAAAAATTTAATATTATTTACCAAAAATTCTATCAACATTTATAATACGTGGCAGCCCTCAATTTAATTCAATTCAGAATTTACTTCGAGTAGAGTATTTGCCGTTTATGCTTATAGGCTTTACCCATGTAGAATATAACCGAGTAGAAATTAAGCATAAACGTAGTAACAGTTTTTGAATTTGAAAATTGTTAATGCTTAAAAATTGTGTAAAATACTATGAAAAATGCTTGTAAAACTTTTAGAATCATGCACTTTGGAAATGAATTTCTCAGCACGCTCGACTGCGCACAAAAATATGCTTCATTAAATTTTAAAATTTTGCCATAATGCTTTTACGCTTTAAATGAAAGTAGTGCTACCAGCTATAAGTTTATGTAAGATGATTTGAAATATGAAACTATTTGAAGCAGAAAGTAGAATTTGCAACTAAAAGTATGCAATACATGCGCATGCAAGCAGACATTTTAGAAAAAAGTGAGTAAATTTGTCTATTTATATTCACGTATTAAAATAAATCTAACATACTGTAATGCTATAATACACTTGGTTAAGGTTGCGAGGAGATTTTAACGTAAGTGCAGAGCTCGCCTGCTATGTTTGTGCTACATATGTATGTATGTATGTAGTGTAAATTATTTCATGTGAGCTATTATCTGTACGCGTTGCACATGAGCTATTTTCACCGATTATACATACGTTTCAATTCCAGAATAATACACGCATAACTCTCCACTTTGTTCACTAAAATGCAACAACAATGTGTGCATGATGGCAATAACAGCTATAAATGGTAGTAGTTTAGGTGCACATTAGCTTTCAGGAAATTCTAGCTGACCAAATATTCACAAGCAATCTTGGGGATACCGTTACACATGACAGGTGCTTTGTTTTATTGCACAATAGTCGTGTGCGCGCGCCTACAAATAGGCAACATAACAATGCAAACGCCTTGTTTAAACGTTTAACACACAAGTAATCTAGACACTCAGTTGCGCAAGCGTTTATATTATTCCACCCAGTTTTTTGTGAAGGTGCGTGCCTGATTTACAAAGCACACCATTTGAATGTTACGTCTGTTGTGCGCATAAAACTATACTTTGAATTTTTTCGTCTCTGAATGCAGGCGTTAACTGTGGCAAACATTTTGCTTTGACTTACAGTGTTAAAGGATTTTTTTTCACTCACACACATTTTTTTGCTTTCATATATAAAAGGTTGTTTGCAAACAGATAGGCGTGATGGTTTAAGACCTGTTTTTGTTACCGGAAAACTATACATACATAAAAAAAATGTTATATGCGGGTGTGTGCTGATTTTTTTGCTGGTTCACTTCAACAGTTTGTGATTTTCCTCTATTCTTTGTGGCTGCCAGCTAGAAAAACGCCGACAGGTTATATAAAAAGGCTTAATTTCAGTAAAAACGGCGAGGTTAGGTTAGCGGCAGATCACAATCCCAAAGTGCTCACTTACGACATTGGTGCCACTATAAAGTAACAGTTTAGTGCGATTTTTCTTTTGTACAATTCGGGCTCCGCAGGACCTTTTATTCCGACTTATTCAAAATGACTTTAGAATATCAAATACGGAAACGTATTATTTAATATTCCATATTTTTTATAGCGAAAATTTTCATCAAAATATTTTTACTCACTTTATTCCCTGAAATAATATTTAAAGTAAATAAATATATTTTTAGTAGTGCGCTGTACCTCTGACTTTGAGACCATATCATTCCTGTGAGAAATTGCCCTTTATTGTTTGAGAACATTTGACTTGGCTACTCATTACGCCGGCTGGGTCAAGGTCACACATCAAGTTCGTTTGCTCGTTATGTTCGTATGTATGCGTTTTGCCTACAAACTGTCACAATTCACTTTATGCCATTTTTGTCACTCTGCTTTAGCACTTCTTTCAGCGCGCGTGTAAGCACGCTTTATTCTTGTTGCTGACGTTTTGTGGTTTGTTTGACATTTTGCCTTTTCAACTTAAATAAGTGCACTTTCGTGTCGCCATGAATACTTTGAATGTACGGCATACATATTTACGAGCGTATGTATGTATGCTACATGTTAAATCACCCAACAAACCATTTTGTTGAATACTAACACTCTTTGATTTTATAGATATTCAAAAGCCTTATCATTATTCTGAATTGAAGAGTGTTAATAGCTTTTCAAATTCTTAACGAAAAGTTAGAAGTTGAAAAACGTGTGTTCGGCCAACAGAAATTCACGATTGTTCCAAAAATATGTACACTGGTGGTCACATAATTAAGGACACTCCGTTTTCTTTTAAAATATTGGTTTATTTTATAATTTAAAAACGACATATTTTTTTAAACTTCAGTTACCATATTTATTATCTTCTAAGGTATAGATTTATTGAAAATTTAACGAACAAATTGTTTCCCATCTGAACCAAATAAATTAAACTTGGATTCATCGCTCAACAGTATTTGTTTCCAAAAATCTAAGGGTTTTCCGATATACTCCTTTGCAAATTTAATACGACTCTTTATGTTTTTGATTGATACGTGCGGTTTTTTTTCTCGCGATTCAAGAAGATGACATCTGATGGTTCGTGTTGATACATCGTTGGTCAGTTGATCCTTTATCGTGTCAAGAATTTGCCTGGAAGTTAAAAAAGAATTCGCCTTGCAAACTCTACAAATTACGCGATCGTCCTTTGAAGTAGTTTTTCTGGGCCGTTTTTTTTTCTTATTTTACTCCCTGTCCTCCGTAATGAATCAAAGCATTGTGAACCATTGATTTTGAGCATAAAAGTTCCTTCGCTACGGCTCTAATGGACATTTTTTCCTTCACGTACTTGTAAATAATCATTTTCCTCAATTCTGGAGTACAACTCTTTTTTCGACCCATATCATAATAGTTATTTTATTTGATATTGAATATTTAGTTAATATACAAATGATTTATACAACTTACCGCAAGTTTTTGTGTTAAAATAATAAAAAATCCAATAAAAAAAAATTGGTGTCCTTAATTATGTGACCAAGCACAAGCACACTCAAAATACAATAAATTCATCAAACCGCCGAAGTTTAGTAAAAGAGTCTAAATTTGTCACTCAAAAACGTGCTACATTTTTGAGTACAGTTATAATATACCGTTGCAATTTACAGTGGGTCTCTAAGCGAAAATTTAGTGCTAAAAACATTGAACTGAAACGCGTGTTTTACTCAACTTTATTTTGCCCCTAATTATGTGGCCACCAGTGTATATATTTTTCGAAATAATTTTTTTTCAAAATTATATTTTTTTCGAAATAAAACGTTTTGAGCTTTTTAAAACACATTTCATGGGGTTTAATGCGTGTTTTGTAAGTATGTGTGTTAGTGTTGCCTTTAGGCTATCCTCTTCTCCATTTGTCTCGTTCGTTTGCTACTTTCTGCCTACTTTGTTCGTTTTTTTTTAATATTTTTTTGCGCCTTTCTGAGCCGTAATGTGCCATATGAAAGTATGTCATCGCTCGCATTTATGCCTCGCTAATACACAAATACACATGTACCATGTTCATAGCGTCACATAAGTGCGAATAATTGTCAAACTTAAGTAGTTTTGAACTTTGACATGAAGTCTGACTTGAGTGGTACTTTTGACTGCTTTTGACATTTCACACTCACACTTCATATTCATAAGCTTGCCAACGAAAAGTAAAGCCTGTCGACAAGTCTATAAGTGAGCACATACGTACATAAGCACATAAGTACTGTGTGTATGTTTGGCTAGCTGCAGAAAAAAATATTTCCCCAATTTGTTTGCTAAAGTCCTCTACTGTTATGAGCCGTCATAGGTATATGACGGTAACGTATGTACGCGTTACTTCCTTTTAATTTTTCTTTTAGGAAATGTCGATGGCCTATTAAGTATGAAATTGGTTTCATCAATGAATTTCCGACCTTTAAATTCAATAATATAAAATTTCCTATTTAGTATAAGCTGAATAAAAATGTTGTCCCATTAAACTTATTTCAATAACTGTATTAACACATGCACGAAACATTCCTATTAACATAATTTTTGGCGCTTAAAACATACAAATCCATGACGTCCCTTATATGTTGGCATAGTCTCTTCAGTTTCCGGTTGTAGTATATAATTGTGGAATTTCTTTATTATGTACTGATACTCGTGCACTTAACGGACAACTACGCTTACATACACCAACGATTCTCGGCAACATATTGGTACCGACTGCCAATGGCTATAATAAACCAACATGTCTACACATACAATGGCAAATAATTCTAATTAAATAGTATGTATGTATGTCTGTAAGTTTATATGAGCACGTGTATGCTTAATGACTCTCATCTAATGCAAATCCAATGACCAAATAACGGCTAAAGCAGACATTGAAAGATACGCTAAATTTATTGTCAACGCAGATAAAGCTTTATCAAAGGAACAGAGGAGTAGAGAAGTCATAACGGTAAGCCACGCTGCACCATTGACCACACTGATTGCTTACAATTACAATAAATGAGCGGATTCTAAGTATGTGTGTGTAAATGTGTCAGCACGCAATGACGTAGCCAATCAATATGTTTGATGACTTCAAAGGACATCATATGTTTTTGATGATAATAGACTACCGGCAGGTTGATGCTGTTACTGACGGGTACATAGATTGCTTGTCATTCATGTCAGTTACGCTTGCGAACGCTGCCGTTGCTAATCTGGTTTCTTAGCTGACAAGTGTCAAAATATGTAAACCAACAACTGTCACAACATGACAAATGATAAACGCCACAACAACATAGCTCGACTCTCACATACAAATTCCCTGCACCCTTCGACCTTCACTCACACACAAATACATAGTCATATGTATACTTAAAGCGACATATCTGTCCTGAAGCTACTTTGACATGGCGCACGGCTCCGCTCGTCATGTGATTTATAACTTCTGCGCTCTATGTCACTCTGACTGTTTGGCTATTTGACTGATAATTAAATTCCTTACCCCTCTTGCATCAGTCACCGCCATGAGCACATAAAGCCAATCTATGATTCACTTCGGGATTTCAGCTAATTTATATGCCCATATATTCACTTATATGGATGTGTGTGCGTGGGTGAATTTATCAAGAGTAAAACATATGTATGGCGAATAGCTGGCATATTCTACTTAGATAAATATAATAAACGTCTGCTTTTGACAGTTAGATTAACAGTAAATATTTGCCACTTGGCAGAGTTTAGGTTGGTAAAGTTTGCCACCGCAACAGCGAAATTATGACTTGCGGATATCTATCTTGGTGTAATCTCATCCCATATTACATAATTCAAAATTAATATACTAAAACATTTGCATTTACAACAACAATTTTAAAATTCAATTCAGGAGATTTCGTCTTAAATTAAAAATTCATTCAATGCTTAACAAAAATTGAAAATTTGGTAAAGTATTGTACTAAGAGTTACAAATATAAAAAAGCTATTTTCCATAAATAAATCATACAATTTTTATACTCTCGCAACAAAAGTTGCTAAGAGAGTATTATAGTTTTGTTCACATAACGGTTGTTTGTAAGCCATAAAACTAAATGAGTTAGATATATCAGGGTGACGAGACGCGTCAAAATCCGAATGTCTGTCTATCCGTCCGTCCGTGCAACGGATAACTTGAGTAAAAATTGAGATATCTTGATGAAACTTGGAACACATGTTCCTTGGGACCGTGAGAAGTTTGCTTTTGGACAAAATCGGACCACTGCCACGCCTACAAAATGGCGAAAACCGAAAACACATAAAGTGTCATAACTAAGCCATAAATAAAGTTATATAAGTAAAATTTGGAACAAAGGATCGCACTAGGAAGGGACAAATTTGGATGTAACTTTTAGGGAAGTGGGCGTGGCCCCGCCCCCAAATCGGTTATTTGTATATATCTCGCAAACCAATAAAGCTATATAAACCAAACTTTCTGCAGTCGGTTCTCTTACATACCCCACCACACACCATGAAATTAGTTGAAATCGGATAATAACCACGCTCACCTCCCATACAAAGGTTAGGTTGAAAATTACTAAAAGTGGGTTATCTCACTAACGAAAAACGTCAGAAGCATTAAAATTTTACAGAAGAAATAGCAGAAGGAAGCTGCACTCAGATTTTTTTACAAAATGGAAAATGGGCGTGGCATCGCCCACTTATGGGCCAAAAACCATATCTCAGGAACTACTCGACCGATTCGAATGAAATTCGGAATCTAATATTTTCTTGACACCCTGATGACACGTGTGGAAAATGGATGAAATCGGTTCACAACCACGACAACTTCCCATGTAATTCAATTTTGAACTCCATCTTATTCCTTCACTTTATAATAAGGAAACAATGAAGATAACGAAATAAAACTTTACACAAATACTGTATATGATCTGTGGCATCACTTGTGAAAAAATTGTCGAAATCGGACTATAACTTTTCAAAGCCCCGAATATCGAATATGAAGAATTCAGTGCCCCATGGTAATTTTTCATCGAAAATTTCGGTAAATCTCTCAGGTATCTTAATTTAATTTAGAGGAAATATTTTTCTTCTAATAGTGTAACTTCCCTTAGCTATCATATACCTAATTATAGGATTTTCAAATTGGGTCAAATTGTGTGTTATCTTAATAAAAATATATCAATAAATTGCGAGAGTATAAAATGTTCGGTTGCACCCGAACTTAGCCTTTCCTTACTTGTTTAACTTAAAATAAAAGAAAAGTAAACTCAAATAGTTATTGTAAAAAAATGTATACGAAGACCCTTACAATTAAATCAAATTTCTCTCTTCTCCATTTCAGCTCAAAACCAATCTTCTTAGGCTCCCCTCTGTGATCGCACCCATAAACTCGTGTTTTTTATTGACTGACAATGCAACTGTGCGCATAAACATCTGCTATATTTTTCATATATTTTCCAATAACGAAGTCTAAACGAAAAGCTAACAACAACAACTTCACACAGAACTTGAGAACTGAGTGGTGAGCAGAGCTTTCGTAATTAAGCAGCAACACACGCACAATGAAAAACGACGTCGTACGATGGAGTTTAGCGCCAAATGCACAAGATGCGAGCGACAGCATGCCCAATAAAAGCAAAAGCAAAAACAATAGCAACAACTTTCCAACAATAAACGCGGCTGTTGCGCATCAAAGCGCTGCGACTGCGTACGAGGCGTCCAATGGTGGGTGGCTGTTTAGCGGACAGCCACGGCACATTCAACGCCAAATGCAACAACAATATTGTGATACTAATGCAAGTTTTCTTAATGCTACAACAACAACAACAACAAGTAGTTATTTAGTGATTCCACGACCGCATAGCATAAGCCACAATGCGATCAAACGTAAATCGAAATTCGCCACTTCATCCTCCAACACGCTGAGTAGACATTTTCACGCACCACAACAACAGCGAGAACAAACAAGTAATACACATCATCATCACCGCCGCCAGCGCAAAGTGAAAGCACGGACATTTGCTGCATTGCATTTAAATAGGATTTTATTGAATTGTGTGCAATTGAATGTGTTTTTAGTGTTTTTGTTGTGTACGTTGAATGTCGGTTTCGCGATTGTGCCGAATGTCAGCGCCGCCATTGTTAACAACACGAGCGTGTCGTTGACGGGCGGCGCGGTGAATGCGCTCGATGGCGGTGTGACGTATCAACTCGACTACGAGGAGAGCGACAGTGGGACAGAGAGCGACGGGGCGGCGGGGCATTATACCCACACCTGGGCGGTGCATATACCGGATGGCGACAACGGCGTGGCCGATCAAGTGGCCAGGGATCATGGTTTCGTCAATATGGGCAAGGTAAGTGCGCAAATTCAATTGTTTGTGAATTTACTTTACTTGCTAATAGTCAGGTTAAAGAGTATGTTCCATCTATTGGAAGTTTATTCAACGCTCCTGACATAAGTGATTCGCTTTGACTATACCTCAAGCAACATATAAAAGAAACGTTTAACATTTTCTATTAAAACTGTCATTCTCGCAACATGTTGCTCAGAGCATGGTATAACGGTATTTCTTATAATACCTTTGAGAACAGTCGCAATTTTTCCAGTTTTTTAACTTTTACCTTACAACAACAAACTTCGAAAAATACCTTTTTCGGTCGTAAACTAACTTATTTTGCATGTTACGTAATTCATAAAGTAAGCCCTGAGAATTAGCACGACAAATCCAATGCCACATAACCATTACAGCGCCTGTGAAAAGACCACAAATTCGATTTTCAAAGCACACATGAGTTACTGCCTTTATATCCGACGGAAGCGGCAACCGGACCCTGGCATTGCTAGCTAGTAGAAGTGTGACACGGAAGCTTTCATACACTAACGCATCATATATTTTTATGATTACACGCACACACACAAACACACATATTTTTAACTACGCATATTGTGCTTCTGCACTATAAATGCACTTTATTCTCCAATTTCACCCGCACACTCAGCTTTGCTATAGAAATTATGCAAATTCCATCAAAAATTTATATTTTCTATTATATCAAGTATAAGCCATGTAAGCCTTCGATGCTCGTCGCTCGCATAAATTACGCAAGGATTGCGGCTGCCTGCCGCAGTCGCACGTCGACTGTCACCCTCTCACCGACCCATCGACCAGCCTGCCAGCCAACCAAGCAGCCAAGCAGCAAGCTGCAGTCGAGTGTAAGAAAATTTCAGCTTTCACTTCATCGCTGCGCTTCTAGTTACCTCCTACATTTCATCCTCCACTTCTTTGCCATTTTCTGTGCTATTCTTCCAGTTTATTTCTTGACACAACTAACTTTTTTTGCCGTCGGACAAATTTCTATGAAGTAAACTTTGCCGCCTAACAAGATTATGTTGGCTCGATGACTCAACACACACACACACACACACACTTAGTCGCTTAGCAAACACATCTGTAATACACACTACAATCGAGTTTACACAGCGTATCATGAGCGCTGAGCTGAGCTGAGCAAAGCATTTAAGTTGTTGTTTTATTTTAGTGCACTCACATTTTTACACACTTCGCTTCGTTGCTGTGGCACGAGTTATCGCAAGGCCGGCCGAACGCCAAGTTCTGCAGAAGTTTTCGCAAATAAAAAGTATGGATATCAAAAATTTGCTAAGTTAGTCAAATTTGCGTATGCTTAGCCCCGAACTCGACTCGAGCTTACTAAGTTGGCGCGCTGTTGGGGGAGTTTAACTGTCGAAAATGTGCTTGTCAATGCACACGAACACACACACGCAGACCCATTTTGCTTGACTGCACAATCGGTACATAAAAGACAGGTGTGAATTTTGCCAAGTGAGCGTTTGGCGTTAAGCAAAAGATCAACTATATGTATACATATAACAAAACCATAAAAGGTCTTTTTGAAGAATGACCATTAAAAAGTAAAGTAAAGTCCTCTCTGGTCGAACTAAAACCAAACTCTCCACGTCCCTCATCATTCCCGACCTGCTTTATGGACGATGTCAACAACTGATGAGACGACTCTAGAATTTTACAAGAGACGGGTTTTGCAGAAAATGTATGATCCTTTGAATATAGGCAACAGCGAAGACCGCAGACGATAGAACCTGCTGTATGAGCTAAACGACGACATTGACATAGTCCAGCGAATAAAAAGACAACAGCTGCGCTGGCTATGTCATGTTGCCAGAATGAACGAAAACACACCAGTTTTGAAAGTATTCGACCGCTGATGGAAGCCG
The DNA here is from genome assembly GCF_028554725.1 of Zeugodacus cucurbitae. Classification (NCBI taxonomy): domain Eukaryota; kingdom Metazoa; phylum Arthropoda; class Insecta; order Diptera; family Tephritidae; genus Zeugodacus; species Zeugodacus cucurbitae. The sequence continues at coordinate 3,523,046 of NC_071667.1, forward strand.
AGTAAGACGAAGTTCGCCAGTCCGTTGGAGAAAGACCTGTCTGCACTTGGTATCCTTTTATATCAGAATATAAGGAGGTCAAAACAGCTTTTCTATACCTTTCTTAGGCGGACTCATAATGAGGATGAACTGACGGACGAACGGTTAAACAGTCATCACTAATCTATTTGCCTATATGCTGTGATATTACTCTTAGAACCCCTCTCATTGTTAACTTGTAACTAGGGAGTCAATCGTGCGACTTATGTTGGAAGATAATAACGGATTATTTGTTCGTTGTGCAAACACAACACTGCCGGAATGCAACTATGTGTGTGTGAATGTGTGCCATGTAAATCCAATTTCCCATACACCTTAAATGCTTGTCAAATTGAGTGAAACTTTTACATTGCCGCAGATTTGGTTTATAGGCTCCCCACATACAGACAACAACTACAATATTCATGCAAACCACACATACGACCACAAATCCCCTCCGATTTTGCCATTCACAGTTCGTTGGAATAAAGGTAGAGTTGCAATCAAGTAAAACTTTAAACGACATAAGTAAACGAGGCGATCGCTTGGCAGGTGATGTGGAAACAATGTTGCCTTTGCACACAGATACGGCAACATCCCATGGACGCAGGACATTTGCGCACGACAATGAATTTGTAGTTAAGGCAAAATTATTCCTTTTGGCATTACGTTTTCTTTTTGCTTTGAATGCGCCAGACGCTGCAGGAAAATTGTCGTAAAAACTTTTGGCGACTTTACATTGTCACATGCAGCCAGCATTGCTGCTTGCCACTGCCCGTTACTTACCTTATACACTTTGCATTGCGACTATTATTTAAAGGACTCTCGATTGAAGGACTTAGTAGGCTGGCTAAAGTGACAGAGCAAATAAATTTTAGCAAATCCACGCCACCTGTCTTGGGAAGAAGTGGCACAGACACCTGCGCTTACTTTGACACACAGCGTCACTCGACGGAGGTGGCAGTCCGCTAGCGGGCGCGTGACTGCAATCAAATCGGCAGGCCAAATGCGAGTGCACAGTTCATTTACGCTTCATTGAAAGTTTCAGTCGCTTTGTGAGACGAACCCCCGGACGGATGTGAGCAAAAGAGAGCGCGCGCAAAGTAATGGCAGCGTAAAGTTGGTAGAGCATCAAAAAAAGCCAAACGGACTTACAAAGTTTGCCAGCCATTTTATATTATTTCTGTTTCAACTTGTATATCTGTTTTCTACTTTGCCGAAAAGTTATAATTTGCTCGTTATGCTCTACTTTTTATCAGTGCGCCCTTTTGTCAGATGAATAAAATTAGTTCACCTTTTTTAATTGGGCATTCCTGCAAATTCAAATTAACAGTTTTTCAGCGCAATAAAGTGAAATTTAGGTGTGATTTTAAGTGGACCCAAGTGCGATTGTGTGTGCGGACACTTACTAGCTGTGATTGAAGCTCCGCAAGACCAACTAAGTGTGAGAAATGAGCCGGGTACAAGGATGAGACTAATAAGCCGTTTTCGACACTTGCCATAATCGTCTCAACTAGTGTTAAGTTCGTGACATGACGACGTCAACGGCACGCTCCTACAGCGCACGTAGCTGAATCATGTCATAAAACTAAATCTTAAGCAATAAACACGATAATGTGAAGAAATAAAAATAAATCGAAATTACAACTCAAATAAAAATTAAAAAAAAGTGGCAATTTAGAAGCTAATTTGAACTTTTTTTTCGAAAAAATATGAGAAAAATAATTTTATAAAGTACTTTTAGAATTGTAAAACATTCTATAATGCATGCTAATTTGTGCTGAATTCTTAAGTTGAAAGCTTGCGGCGAAAATGAGCTATTTCTCAAAATCAAAATAGAGTTACTGTCGCGAAATTACATATTATCACTCTTATCACAATGCAATGAATTTAATAAGAAGAAAATCACAATATTACTGAGCAGATAATAAGCTTTTTATAGGCATTGCTAACACCACAATTAAAGAGCGTTTGTTTCATCATCAAAAGCTCTTTTAAGATATAAAAGTTTACTAGACCTTGCAAGCACTTAAGCTTTCAATACTTTAGAGATTCAAAAATGTTGATGAAAGATTTAATAGAATACGCATTAATTAAATCTTGTTCGTAAATTGAAAACCCCATGTGGCTCCGTAAAGTTTGCGCTCAATCTGCTTTGCTTGAACTTCGTTGATCATACAAAAGCGCTCATCAATCTCTATGGAGCTTTTAATACAATGAATTGATGTAGAAAATAAGTTTGGCGCAATTGAATGTCGAATGAAATGAAACGAGTATTTGGCGAAACCAATGAAATGCACAATCAACTTTGGCTCAACTTTCGATTGCACTCTGGGAAGAGACCAAAGTGCAAGTGGCGCGAGTTCGCAATGAATGGTACCGTTAAAATTCAATGAAAACAACTTTTTCGTTATTAAATTAAGGGGAGCAGGGAATACATATACTTGAAAATAAAATATGTGTATGTACTAAGTTCATAAAGGTTTTTGCCAGGGAATGCACTTTTTTTTTTGCTATTCCTTTTTACTCCTATTTCAAACCCAACGTGATGCAATTATAAATGTAACTAAATATACGATTTCAATACTATCTCTTCGACAACTAACTCGCCATAGTCACACCTGAAATTTGAGGGTCAATTTTGTTTGCATCCTCTCTGCGTCTGCATTTGTGAGTGTGTATGTAATTAGTTTGTGGTGAAAGTTTCCAACTATGCTTGCCGTGCTTTTTGTATGGATTTGGGAGAGATGGAAAATAGTGGCAATATGGAATTGGAATTCATTACGATTGGCGCGTGCACCGAGTTGGTGCTGGTAGTTGGTGGACTGTCAAAATGAACTGATTTTCAATCGGTGGGAAAAAGCGTGAATTAGCTTTTACGAGCAAACTTTCATATTGTACACCCTGAATTGATGTGCGCATAAAAGTGCAAAAGAGCAAACTGAACTCAATGGTTTAGTGGCAGAAGTTTTCGGATTAAACGATAAGAGATCGTACTCGTTGGTGTATGAAAGTGAAATTTTTACAAAGCTGAGTGCTTTCATTAGTGCGTGAAATTATGAGAAGCTTATTAATATTAATTGCGTTTTTGAGCTGAGCAACACTGTAGCATTTTTAATGACGAAGTAAATACTTCGATTCTTTCTCATAATTTATAAATACTATTCTGCCACGGAACATATCTACTTCTAGCAATTGTGATACCAGTTTGTTTGCAATTAAGCACTAATTGGCAACTAATTGAATGCTTCCTATTAAATTCATTACAATTAATTGCTTCGATTGTTGAAAGTGGCTTGCTCACAAATAAAAGTGTTTGTTTTGATATATCGCAAATGTATGTATATATTTCAACAGAGTTGCCGTCTTGCAAAATATATAAAATACATAAGAGTATTAAGCCAAATTGATTGATCAATAAAAATATTTCGCGTTTTATACTGCCGGCTACTCGATAACCGATTAGCTCTTATACACTTTTGTTTTTGCTTTTCATAAGAAGTTGGTAAATTTCATCAGCTGATTAATATTTTTAGCAGCGACATCTACCGTAGCCTTTTTTTATTCAAAAATTCAGCCAATCGCAGACAAAGAATGTATATCGTACGTCTTTGATGCAGAGTTGCATTTGATTTTCAAGTCGATTAAAAATAAGTGTAGATTTTATTTTGTATGGTAAATCGATCTTAATAAGCGTTTTAATCGAACAGAGGCCAGTTAATTGATCAATTAGCCGCTGTCTAAAAACACTATTAATGATATTACAATGCTTTTAATTTAATTAATTACTGTTTGCAGTGTTTTTAAACAGAGAAATGCTTGTAAACGCCGAACACAACGACATATTTTCAAGGCTTACCACATTCCAAAGCAAATATTTGTAGTATTTCGCTTTGGTTGCATTGCAGTTAAAGTGTAGAAATATCTTGCTAATACCCGATGTAATCTATGTAATTAACATTTATTTGTTAATTTGTTGTTTTTCGCAACATTTGAGTTGCCAGTCGTCCAGAGTTTGTAGCATACTTGAGTGGCGTAACTCTACTGTCAAAGTTAACACTCGACAACATCAACAAACAATTGCAATTAATTTGAGAAAACCAACGCCGCATTAAATACACAACTATCTATGTACAGTGCGTCCCGCGCACTCTGTACACTAGCGCTGCATCCCACGTACACAATATTCCTGGAAAGTATACGCTGGATGCTTTCACCAACAACAACTTTAAAGTACGAGTATTGCCTACACTCCGGTAGTGGATTTCTACTTACATATCTTAGGAAGCGAGCTTCCGTCGCTTGTTGGCATTAGTTGATGATGTTGCCACAAATGAGTCTGTCGCAGTTGACTATGTACTGTATAACTCGCTACATTTGTGTTGTTTATGCACTCCGGGCTTGTTGCTTTTCAAGTATACGCCACAAAGGCAAATAAAGTGCATCCCTGTAGTCCACACCGCCTTATTGCAACATGCATTTAAAGACATATGCCTCTCGTATATGCCGTTTGTCCACCACACGGGAAGGAAGCGTATATCTAAGCCCATACTTAAGCAGTTTCCAAGCGCGCCATATTTATCTTAAGCCAGAGTCCTTCCTGGCTTTTGAAATTACTTTGCGTATTCAAGCTTTCGCTAAACTTGCTAAACTTTTGCTAGTGAAAGCTCTAATGCCTTTCAGGCTAATAGGAAATGCTCTGACTATGTCGCTGGCAGTCTTTTCAATTATTTGCGCAAGAGTTCTACTACAGCAGCAAAGCTATAAGCCCCATAACAACAACAAACACTCTTTAACACAACCATTCCATACACGCTCATAATTAATTTGAGTTGTTATTTAGTTATATCGACATCTTACTTATCATGAGATTACATGAAAACATAGTCTCGAGTTAAACACAAGTAAGACAGTGCTAAGTGCGTACGGTATGGTACGTTATCAAAGTGAGCCTAATTGTAGAACTTTACAAAAATTCTATGTGAAATATTTCTCATTTTAATATCATCCCCAGTAAGTAGTTTGACATCACATTGAAGTACTTCTACCGTCATCTGCAAGCAAACTTTCGTTTCGTATCTCTTTTCACTAGTTTCTTCGAATGTCATGCCATTTTTGGCAGTGTTTTTTCTTCTCTTTCGCTGTTTGGAAATGTTTCGCAGAGTTGCTGCTATTGTTGCGAGCGCAATGGTAATATTCTAAATTGCATCTTTTGTAGTCTCTCAACTGTTCACTCTTCGCAAGTGCTCTACTTACGACTCTGCTTACCTTCTTGCACTAAAAGCAAAGGTATTTGCATGACATAAGCAATGAAAAGTTGTACACAAATAATACGCAAAGTGCAGCACTCTAGTATTATCCTTGTTGTAATCATTATTACTCTGCGACATGCTTCGTTCTTTGACAGCATTTTTATCTCATTATACTTTGAAAAGTCATTTGACAAAGCGAAGTTTTGATCTATGCTTCAGTAAATAATTTACAGTTAACCAAAAATGTTTCGCTAGCGTTAGCAATATATTGAGAGCTTTTGAGAAGAAGACAAGGCGAATAAAAAATACGTAGCACTTTGTGCTGTACATTTAACTGGATCACATTTCTTATCATGTTAGATAAATATTTTCGTTTCTAATGAGAGACAGTTAAATCGGGTTAGATTGAGCCTTATTTATATGTGTTAAAAAAATAACTGGAATTTCAAAATTCGCGGGTTTGAGGAGTCCAATTGTATTTTTTTATTCTGTTTATATATATGCCAATGAAGTACGATTCAATTTTCAGCTGTATTCATTTCTTCCTCTGTCTGTAGCAATCGCTGAGGTTAGTCTGGTTTTTTCTGAGCTTGGCGATTTTCGTTTGTTAAAAGCTCACACTTCGTTGCTTACTCGTGAATTCTTGGCCAAAAGCAATACTGTGCAATGCCACAGAGAACCTTAAAGTACCGCCGCTTTACAAGCATACGAGAAATCCCAAATTATATCCCAAAAATCAAGTTTGAGAAGTGTTTCGACGATTGGAAGAAGCACTGGCATAAGTGCTTAATATCGAATGGCGGCTATATTAAAGGCGATAACATGAATGTCAATGAATGCATCAATATTAGAAAAAAAGTAAGGAAAGGCTAAGTTCGGGTGCAACCGAACATTTTATACTCTCGCAATTTATTGCTATATTTTTATTAAGAAAACACACAATTTGACCCATATATTCGGCATAAATATATTTCACATATTAACCGATTTATAAGCTCGTATTTTTGAAAATCCTATAATTAGGTATTCTCATATATTCATATATAAGGGAAGTTATGACCCGATTTTAACCTTTTCTGACACAGAGACACACTGTTAGAAGAAAAATATTTCCGCTGAATTAAATTAAGATACCTGAGAGATTTACTGAAATTTTCGTTGAAAAGTTACCATGGGGCACTGAGTTCTTCATATTCGATATCCGAGGCATTGGAAAGTTATAGTCCGATTTCAACAAATTTTTCACAAGTGATGCCACAGATCACATACAGTAATTGTGTAAAGTTTTATTTTGTTATCTTCATTAGTTCCTTATGTATATCTTATAAAGTGAAGGGATAAGATGGAATTCAAAAATGAGTTATATGGGAAGTTGTCGTGGTTGTTAACCGATTTCGCCCATTTTCCATACGTGTCATCAGAGTGTCAAGAAAATATTATATACCGAATTTCATTGAAATCTGTCGAATACTTCCTGAGATATGGTTTTTGACCCATAAGTGGGCGATGCCATGCCCATTTTCCATTTTGTAAAAAAATCTCAGTGCAGCTTCCTTCTGCTATGATTTTTGTGAAATTTAGTGTTTCATTAGTGAGTTAACCCACTTTTAGGAATTTTCAAACTAACCATTGTATGGGAGGTGGGCGTGGTTATTATCCGATTTCAACTATTTTCATGGTGTGTGGTGGGGAACGTAGGAGAACCGACTACAGAAAGTTTGGTTTATATAGCTTTATTGGTTTGCGTGATACATACAAATAACCGATTTGGGGGCGGGGCCACGCCCACTTCCAAAAAAAAAATTACATCCAAATATGTCCCTTCCTAGTGCGATCCTTTATTCCAAATTCTACTTTTATAACTTTATTTATGGCTTAGTTATGACACTTTATAGGTTTTTGTGGGTGTGGCAAAGGTCCGATTTTGCCCATTTTCGAAAGCAACCTCCTCAGGGTGCCAAGGAATACGTATTACAAGTTTCGTTAAGATATCTCAATTTTTACTCAAGTTATCCGTTGCACGGACAGACGGACGGACGGACAGGCAGACATTCGGATTTTGACTCGTCTCGTCACCCTGATCATACTCGTTTAGTTTTATGACTTACAAACAACCGTTATGTGAACAAAACAAGAATACTCTCTTAGTAACTTTTGTTGCGAGAGTATAAAAATCCCGTTATTTTTTGAACACACCTCGTGTACTTTATTTTGTAAATATACAGTATATGTATGTAAGTTGTACGCCGTGTGTGCAGCCACAGTAAGGATCAACAGGTGAATTTCTCTCTCTCTCTCTCTCGCTCTTTCTATCTTGTGCTCTCCCGCTACGCTGGCCTTGTTCGCTACATGTTCATATTTTTTACACAATTGTTGTTGTAATTTTTATTTGCTTGTTTATGTCTTCTCTGCATTGCCTTTATATTGTTGCCTCAATGTTATACACTTGCTCTTTCATAACATTTAAGCTTGTTTATTTCCTTTTTCGTAGCATACACTTAGGAATATATATGTGTGTATGTGTGAGAGCGTGTAGGTGTTCAGTTTGCAGACACATTCAAACTGTTGTAAAAGGTTGCAAAATGAAAATAGATGAGTATGATTAAAAATTAAAGAACTGTGTCAGTCGGCAAACGGTAAATGAGGGCAAGTGGTAAATAGGCACCACAGACAGCATAGAATACGATTTGAAATCATTTCTGTTTACGTGTGTTTATCAGCAAATTGCATAACGTACAAACATGCGCACATCTGGTAATTTTCAAATTTAAATGCTCTCAATCTCTCACCTTTCATTCAGCCTCTATTAATTTAGTTGCCTTTGTTCTTGTTTTTATAGCCACCATTGCTGTTATTGTTGTTACTGCGGTGTGTTTTTTCTGTTTGTTTGCTTTTTACACACTTAATTGGGAAATTTTAATGGATTTTCAATAAATATACGCAATGTGATTAAATGTAATTATTGTCGATTTATTTATTTTATTTCACATTTCACACACACACACATAGCTATAGTTGTTTATTGGACGCAGTGTTGGTTTTAGATCAGGCTGTGGTGTGTGTTAAATGGAGCGCAATAGCTAGGCAAAAAACAACAAAAAAAAAACAACAATTATAAAATTTAGATTTAAATGAATTCTACAAAAATAGAAAATGTTTTAATTTTGTCTTTTGCCCTGCTTTGCGTCAAAATATCGAATTCGAAGCATTGAAAGTTGTTTAAATTAAGGGGGGGGGGGGGGGGGGGTTAAGGTTTGACAACTTTTTTGAACCATCAACATCTCAAGAATATTGTGTTTAAGTTTTAGGTCATTCGGAGAAAAACTAACGAAGTTACAGCAGGTTGAATAACGGTACCTCCAGCAATCTGCGCTGAGTGTACAAAACTTTGAATCGATTTTCCCAAATATGTCATTTTTAAAGTCGGTGACCAGCCTACAGAAAAAACTACTGCATCGATCGTTTTGAAATTTTGAACAAATATTCTACATGTATATAGCTCTCGAATGACGTCGAGTTTTTCCAAAAATTTTAATTACTAACAAATTTACAATAGCAAATAAGTCGATTTTTTCGTCTAAAATCGTCATTTTGGTTTGAAAATGGTACCAAAAATTTAAAAATTGAAAAATTAAAAAAAACTCGACGTCAATTGAAAGATAAACAAATTAACTAAAGAAAGCATTTTGATTTTTTGGTTTCGGATGATCCAGTGATGCTGTAGGCTGGTCACCGCATAACAACTTTTTTTCGAGGTGCCTGCAGAGATCGACGATAAATCCTTTATTCCTCGCTATTTTTCGATAAAACTTTTTTTTTTAAGTATCTTTCAAATGTTGTACTTTCATATAATAATAGGAAAAAAAAACCTACAGCAATAATTTTTTCTAAAAAAATTCATGAAAAAAGGTCTTTTTTCGACGAAACAAACCTTTTATCAATTTCATTTAATTAAATATTTAACCTACTGGCAACGCTGCTGAAAAATAATCTAAAATATTTATGTGATCATAACCTGTTTTGGTGTGTATTTTTGTATCAAAGTTATGACTCATAATGGTTAACCATGTGGAAATTTCTCTGTCTTATTGGATGTAATAATCTATCTCTCCTTAGTCAAGTCGCTAGTCAAAATATTCCAAATATTTTTTGAACTATTATATTATACCGCAGACGATGGAACGATGAGCTGTACGATTTATACGACGATATTGACATAGTTCAGCGAATAAAAAGACAGCGGCTACGCTGGCTAGGTCATGTTGTACGGATGGAAGAAAACACTCCAGCCCTACGCCAAATATATATATATATATTATATTATTTGAAAGCATTTTAGACTACTCAGTCTCTTTAGATAATTATTAACAATAGCTAAAAACACATCATCTTAACACACTCACATCATATAATTGACCAACTCCTCCTTATAATACATATGTATATCCTGAATACTATTTCTTTACACCATGTACACTTTTCTCCAACATTTCGCAGCGTTCACCGATGTGGCATAAGTTGGTTTACCAAAATTTGATTCGGTTGATGTCTTCACTTGCTACTATCTACATGAATACATACATATAACGCGCGTAAGAATTTATATGGCTCGTTCGGGCGGCGATTAATTTTACAGCCTTTTGCTTCACTTTTATCTTCATATTCAATTGACATCCGCGCGCAGTACGGAGAGCGCATTGCCAATAGTCCTACGCTTGCCGTTGTTTCTTGATTTTTATTTGTATTTCTCTTGATCAAATAGACCCACAGTGCGCTGGACAATCATTGCGGGACTTCGTTGTGCCATCGGATTGGCAACATTCCATCGCAGCAGACACGCGCTCGATTTGATATCCTTATATGATTTATTTCACCATTTTTATGCCTTTATTTATTTTATTTTTGTTTTTGTCATTTCGTGAGAAGACGGACGAGTAGATTCGCAATGCTGTGACGTGGTTGATCCGCTGAGGGAAGCAATCAATTCAATGAGCTTTCGTGCCGGATGACGCGATATTGATTTCACGTTTCAATTTGATTTATAGAAGTGGCACACGAACACGATTTCCTTTTGCCGTGGGAAACCGAGACGGAAACGAAATTTAAACATTTTGGCAACTAAAATATTATATAAAAGTCGAGACATTGATCGTAAAGCGATTTTGCCATAAATTTAGTTAGAAATAATTTTTCTGTGAATGTGGTTTTGATTTAAAATGTAAATGGGTCAGTGAACTCTTTCATGTATGCCTGACGCAAAATTATTTTAATTAAAATGAATTGATTTTTTTTTATTATAAAATCGTCTTCCTCTATTCCAACCTATGTTTATATACATATCCTATCCTATATGTGTCCTATTTAATATTTAATCCCAACAAATTCGACAGTTCTTTTTCATTATTGCATTTCTCACATTTTTGCCAGTTAGTCAGATTTCTTTTCCAGCTACTGCACACTTCACACAAATTAAGAGAAGTTTCCAATGAAAACACAACACGCAATTAATTCTGTTAATGCAAGATTCTCAGCTTCCACAACAACTAGCACAAAAACAATGGCGCCCACAACAATGCAACGGTAATTCAAGGAAAGCTCATATAATTTGATATTTTATTCCGGCAACGATAATGGGGAGAAATCAAAAGACTGCACAGGTCAGAAATGAAAATGCGAATAAACTGCGAAAAACAGAAATGAAGATAAACTGATCAAATAATTTTCTGCGCTTGGTATGTTCTGCGAATTCCAGACACACATAAAAGGTAAATAACAACAAGAACTTTTACACACACAATGACACTTGACAGCATACGCCAGTATTTGATTTCATGGTGTTAATAGCGCTCCGGGCAACATATCATGTTCGTCGTCTCCTCTGCCACTCACTCGCTACTGCTGGTCAAGTACCTTAGGTTGCCTCGCCTTGTTCGCTTGCCGAGCTTTTGTATGAAATCAAAGCGGAAAATGTTGAAAAAAATGTGTTAAATAAACGAAAAGCATAAATAAGACATGTGCAAAGGTACGAACAAGTTAAAACAATTTTAAAGAAAAAAAAAATAAAATAATCACATGGCAACGAAGGCAAAACAACAATGTGGAAATCTACAAATGCACAAAAAACCGAAACCCTCACAATAACACTCATACGCCCGGGATGTCCACTGACAAGTCACGGCGCAGTGTGGACAAGAGAAATGTTGAACCGCTAAGAATAACAGAAATTGCCCAAATAAAAGTAAAAATGAAACGAAAGCAAAATAGAAAACGGAAGAACATTCCAGCGTATGCGGTGAACAATAAAAATTCCATTTATTGTCCCCCCGCCATCCCCATCAAGCAGATATGTATAGCCCGCGTGAGTATGCTGAGTGACAACATTTACAGCAGGTCATCATCAGCTACCAAAAAAGCTTTCAAGTCCTCTGAGTTGTCGCTGTCAGCGTGGCGATAAAGCCGCCAACTCTTAAATGGAAGGAGTGACCTGTAAGAGAACAAATAAACAAGTGTATGGATGGTAAATAATATGAAAAATTAAAAAAAAATATAAAAGCATCAACGATCTGTCGTTAGTGTTGAATGAGTTTATGGAATAAAAAAAACTTCAAAATCACGGAAATAATGCTTTTACGGTGTCAAAGTTTTTTAATCTACTTGCACGTACCTCAACTGCCTTTTTGCTTTCTTTTTTGGGTGATTAAAATAGTTAGTACAGACATGAACAACCTTACGGTAATTACCTCTTTTGTCCTTATTTAAACCTGATCGGTAGAAACAACGACGGACGTCGTATTCTCGGAACAAACACCAATGTAATAAACGGTTTCATTAAGAGAAACAATAACATTATTGCTGGGTTTCAAACTCATTACTGCTACAATATGGATTTCAAACTAAATTTATTTTAATTATCGTATTAATTTTTTAGACCGAATTATTTAACAAAAACTGTCCTCTATGAACATTAAAAATATATAAATACACAGCATTGGCTTCGCAGCAATTGTACAAATTTGTTGCTGCAATTATTAGAATAGTAAAAGAGGGGAATGCTGGTGTTGTTTTGAAGCGGCGCCATAAAACTATTGTCCAACTAACTAACTGTGCTTTTGACAGAAAGTGCAAATGTTCACTGCTGCTGCTACTTTCCAACAAAGTGCGAAATTTATTTTTGCACTCAACAACAGAACTCGCACTCGACAGAGTGCAGAGTGTTAAGAGTTGCCAGAGAGTGACAGAAAGTAACAGCGAAAATTATATGAAAAAAATAAGCACAGCTACAAATGGTAAATAAAAACAAAAACAACAAGTAAGGAAAGGCTAAGTTCGGGTGCAACCGAACACTCTATACTTTCGCAATTTATTGGTATAGTTTTATTAAGGTAACAAACAATTTGACCCACATATTCGACATAAAGACCAATCATTATATATAATTTATGAGGGCTGAGGTAATTCCTGAACCGATTTCACTTAGTTTCACCATCAAAGTACACTATATATTATAAAGTGATGGAATCAGATGGAATATAAAATTGAGTTATATGGAAAGTAGGCGTGGTTGTGAACCGATTTCATTCATTTTTCATTCGTGTTGCCAGAATGTCAAAAAAATAGTATATACCGAATTTTATTGAAATCGGTCGAGCAGTTCCTGAGATATGGTTTTTGCCCCATAAGCGGGCGATGCCACGCCCATTTTCTAGTTTGTAAAAAAATCTCTGTGCAGCTTCTCTCTGCTATTTTTTCTGTAACATTTTGTGTTTCTGACGTTTTTCGTTAGTGATTTAACACACTTTTAGTAATTTTCAACCTAACCTTTGTATGGAGGATGGGCGTGGTTATTATCCGATTTCAACTATTTTCATGGTGTGTGGTGGGGTACGTAAGGGAATCGACTGCAGAAAGTTTGGTTTATATAAATAGCTTTATTGTACTTAGTAATGACACTTTATAGGTTTTCGGTTTTCGCCATTTTGTGGCCGTGGCTGTGGTCCGATTTCGCCCATCAAAATCCTCAGGGTGCCAAGGAATATATGTACCAAGTTTCGTCAAGATATCTTCATATTTACTAAAGTTATTTCAACTCTACTCGTCATCCTGATCTTTTTGATATATATAACCCTATATCTAACTCGTTTACTTCTGGGTGACACAAACAACCGTTATGTGAACAAAACTATTAGCAACTTTGTTGCGAGAGTATAATAACAATATACAAGAATCCAAACTAAATAGTAAGCAAAAAAGGAAGCTACAAAAGTCGAGTAGGTCGAGCGAGTTGACAACTTTATTTACGAAATTAATTCCGAAATGCAAACAAAAATATTTTTGCATGTGAAGCAAGAAAAGTGCAAACGCAAAAAATGAAAATTTAGGCAAAAAGTTAGTCTTTCAGCACATGAAATGCAGTTGTTTGGAGAATTTACTGCAGAAGCAGCGCGCACATTTGTATGCGTGTGTGTGTGTGCATGAGTACTTTTATATTTGCATGCTTTTCAATTTATTTTTAGAGAGCGTGCGAGTTAGATGTGTAAACTAATTTCATCAAAGTGATAGCACCGCACTCATACATAGACGAGGCCTCGACCAACCACCACAACAAGTACTCACACATACTCGTGCGGCCACATGCATAGGTATTTAGTTTAGTTCTAGTCGCACTATTTGTGTAATTTGATTAAAAATGCAATACATCGCACTTACGGTTGCATGCGTGTGCGTGTTAAAATTGCTGTGTCTGGATTTGTGAAATTTGCAATAAAAACAACTCAGCTGCAGTTAACACTGTATGAGCACTTCATTTGTTTGGTGACTTCATTTTTTACAGTTCAGTGATTTTTATCAAACCGATTATGCTTCGAAATAAAATCGTGACACTCTCGTCATCAAAGCGATAACTATTCAACTATTTTAATAAATTTATTTCGTAAACCATATTTGCGAATTTAAACCAATTGTTAAGGTGAAAATATTTTCAAAAATAAAATTCTATTCATATACATAATATATACAACATATTGAAATACATAACATATGCATGTAATTCTATTTGCGAAGCGTTGTGATGCTTGCGATAACGAGCATTTGATTCGCGGCTGGCTGAGCAATAGCTATTCCAGAAATGTTTTCAATGCATGAATCTATTTATTTTATATTTTTTTTTTTTTTTTGCAAAACACTATTATCAAACTAATAAAAGCATTAATTATTTGCAATGTAATTCATATGGAATTTATTGTGGTATTTTTCAGAAGTGCTGACAGGTGTTAGATTATGTATGGTTTATGTTATATAATACTAGAATTATTTGAGTTAAAGCCCGATTAATTGGTTTCAAAATTAAAATAATATCTTATATTGCAAGCGCAAATTTTTAATTGACAAATGACAGGAGCGTTTATCATATATGTACATATGTTCTGGCAAACAGAACTGTAAACTTTAATAAATATAGAACTGCCCTAGTGGTTAGTAGGACTTTTGATTTTGAAAACATTATTTCGCCAACTTTCATCTCATATTTATAGTTATAGAGGAGAGAGTAAGAAAGGCCAGCAATGCTTTATATGCGTGCAGGTAGATGCTTGGTACTCCTGAGGGCTTTCTCCCTCTCTTATGCACTGGTGTTACACAGCGGTGGTAAGATCGATTCTGCTCTACGGTGCTCTAGTGTCGTGGACAGGCGCACGGAAATCAACGCATCGAAAGCCAATGGAAAGGGTTTAGCGGCTTGCGGCTATTTGCATAACGGGAGCATTAAGAACCACCCCAACGGCGGCTCTTGAAATAATACTAAACCTGCCGCCTATAGATTTCTTCGCTGAAAACAGCGCGGCAAAATCGGCGGGAAGCCTTATGGCGGCAGGAGAATTTATGTATAGAACCATTGGGCATAGCTCAGTGGGTAATGCCGGTTTGGCGGACACCGACTACCTGACCCCATCTTTCAAAGTAAACCTAGAAAGAGATGGCTTGCGTAAGGGCATAGCACATGCACGCGGCAATTTAAACATATTTACGGATGGCTCGAAAATGGAGGACGGAGTAGGCGTGGGGATATACTGCCCGGAGTTAGGTATAAGGCAACCATTCAAACTACCGGACCACTGCAGTATATTTCAAGCGGAGGTGTTTGCAATTGGAAAAGCCGCTGAGCTATCCTTAAGCGCACCTACAGGATACTCTAAAGTAGACATATACGTAGACAGTCAGGCGGTAATCAAGGCAATATCCTCCTTCAGCATATCGGCCAAAAGTGTCTTAAGTGGTAGGACAGCAGTGGATGATGTCGCCAGAAATAGGCGACTACAATTCTACTGGGTGCCAGGCCACAAGGGCATAGAAGATAGATAGACCTATACACTGTCTATATGATGATCTAGACAGAAACTTGGTAAAAAAGTTCAAAGCGCGCTGGAAGAATATACCGGGATGCAAAACCGCAAAAGTTATGTTTAAGGCGGTAGATAAGAAGTACACGAAATTTCTATTGGCGCTCGATAGAAGCAAATGTAGGAATATGGTCGGCATACTCACTGGTCACTGTTTTGTGGCGGCGCACGCCTACAAGATAAGGCTGATTGATCGTGAAAACTGCAGGAAATGTCAAGAGCAAGGCACCAGAGAAACAATGGAGCACCTCTTATGTGAATGTCCTGCAATATCTAGACAACAGCTTCAGCATTTGCGAGCTACACATTACGTTAATCTGGAAGAGATTTCGTTGGTGAAGCCACAAAGCCTTTTGATATTCGCAACAAGCGCTGGCATCCTAAAGGATGACTACTCCTCATTAACTAAGTGACGGCACTCCATCTGGTATCACAAAGGACCAAAACTGGTCTATGTGTGGCGTTATAGCCTGCCAGAGTAACCTAACCTAACCTATAGTTATAATTGTTGAATGCAAGAACACAAATATCTTCCTTTTTTCTGCTCTTCAGCGCGATAAATGATTTCTAAGTGCATGCTATATAAGTAGTCAGACACCTACAACTAGACAACACAAGTCTTTAGGTTATTCAGCCTATGTCTCATATGAAACAAATACATCTACATTTGTGGTGTCAATTTTGCCTCGAAGAATATTAAACCTCAGAGCATATTATATTAAACTGTACATCGCTGTATATAGTACCAATAGTCAGCTATAAGATGTTGTCCAGATCCAATCATTGTAAACTTTTCGTAAATATAATCACTAAGCAATATTTTTTTAGCTAAGGCCTGTTGAAAAATTTGCAATATAATCAACTTTCGCAATGTAGAATTTAATAACTGTAAAACAAATCGTATTGAAGGAAAAATTAAGAAGTTGGAGTGAGTGTTAAACTGGTCTAAATGTTATTTGACCCAAAAACAAATGGGTATAATTATTAGATAAAACGCTCGACGATTCGTTTTGAAACATAACCGCTTGCAGCATTTACAGTAGACCTTTGATTTCGAGCAGCCTTATATTTTCTACACTAGGAGTTTTCGAGCGGAAAATTTTGCGCAATATTTATGGCCCTCAGAATATTGGCAACGGCGAATACCGCAGACGCTGAGGCGATGAACTGTACGAGTTATACGACGACATTGACATAGTTCAGCGATAAAACAACCGAGGCTACGCTGGCTAGGTCATGTTGTCCGAATGGAAGAAAACGCTCCGGCTTTGAAAGTGTTCGATGCAGTACCCGCTAGAGGAAGCCGAGGAAGGGGAAGGCCTCCACCCCGTTGGAGGGACCAGGTGGAGAGCGACATGGCTACACTTGGGATCTCCAACTGACGCAGAACTGCGAAGGAAAGAGATAGTTAAATCAATAGGCAAATACATTTATTAAAAACAATTGAAGTGGAAATATATTACTATTCCCTAGAATGTCAAACATAATTTCAGTACACTTCACTGTAAACATATTAATTAGTAGCAATATTGCTTTAAACATTCAGCTAATTTCCTTCAACCGTATTCTTGTAATTAATCGCTTTAAAACTTTGAGACATTTCAATCCGCAAGAGTACCGAATTAATCACACTAAAGCTTTAAATGAGTTATAACAGATAGGAGGGCATTTAAATTGAAATTCATGCGTTTACAGTACCAGTGTAAAACATAAAGAACGTATATTACTTGTATTGTAATGAAACAGCGACTCGCTTGAGCTCACCACAACACGTCGCTATAATTACCATGGCCGCGCTAATTTGGCCTAGAGCATGGCAACGGTGCCAACAGCAGCCACCAGCCGAACAATGCGAACACTTTGAGTTGCTCATCAGCCACAGAGTAAAGCCTCTTCAATTAAATGCTTATTAATGCCGTATGATTTAATGAACTCATTAAAATTTATGCAAATTTCTGAAACAGCGACGCTGACAGTGTGATTGCAAGCAATTGTTGTTGTTGCTCAACACGTTTGAGCCTGCGGTGTCACCTTCGAAACGCGCTGCCCAAAACGCTTAATGACATACTCACAAATATTCATACATAAATGGTGTGTTAGGGGCGAGGGAGAGGATGAGGGCGACATGCTGGGTAACAACTAGCGTGATGGCTGCGTTCGCTTTAACAAAAGCCCATTCATGCAATCGGTCACACATTCCCTGCCTAATTGCGTATGTGTGTGTGCACGTAACAGGAATTCGTGATTGCCTGGCATCAATGGGTCTTAATGACACACTTTCCGTTTTGCCGCAGCAACTTTCGCACTTCTTTCATGGCTTTTTCGTATTTTTTGTTTTGTTGCTTTGCTTGCCATCTTCTGCTTTCTGCCTGTCCCGTGCAGTACGTGCCTAATTAAGTGATTGATAAAATTCCTTTAGTGGCAACTCAATTTTTGATGGAGCAGTCATTCAGTTGGCCAGACCCACCAGCGTCGGAGGCCTTCAATCATCGCCTCATTCACGCGCACACACTCGTACTGTCAATGAAGCGTGCAAGTTACAGCGAGCTCAATCAGTGAGAGTGCATTTTAAGCCAGGTTATGGTTTCAGTTTGCGTGTGTGTGCTGTAAAAGGCGCTTCAATTTCATTTTAACCCAAAAGGCTCGAAACAACGCAAAAACAACCAATCGCACCCACGGAATTACCACTCAATCGCCTTCAAATTGTAGCTGTTTATCAGTGTTTGCATAACAATTTAGTACGTGATTTGTAAAATGTATTCAGCACACACACACACACACACACACACACACTCATATACACATACGCCCACACAACAACTAACTGAAAATAACTTTTGCCCTTCCAACCTTCCAACCTTCCAACTTCCGGATAACTCATACGCCACGGTGCACCCACTCACTCAGGCCACTCATTGGCTCTGTGGCTTTACTCACGCTGTAATGAGATTGCCTTAAAAGCTTTACGACTTCTCTTGTGCCTTTTGCCTTTTTATGCTTTACTTAGCTGAATTTGAACTATGCAAATTAAATAATTTTTGAGGCTATCACATCGGAAAGGTTGCTGAGCTCAATTGAGCCAAAGCTGCAAAGCCATTGTTGCTGCAAAGTCAATTCAAATTCTATGCATTAAATTAACCTTTGCTTTGCTATTTGCGCCAAATTTGTTAGGCAAATTGGGGTTACATGTACCTTCATAGTTCACTCGATTGTGTAATCAAGTCGACAATTTCAAATTCAGGCAACAACAACACCAAGTACAAAAGGTGTTGCAGCTGCAGACACCTGCCAGTTTTGAGTGCTATTAAAATAAAAGGTACCACTCCCAAGCAGACGAATAGTATTAGATTAGTTATTGTTTTTGTTATAGCTAAGGTGAGTGGCTGATGCGGTCAACTGTGACAATTTCTGGAAGTAAATTAAATATTTGCATGTCATTTGTTGCATATTTTTGGGCAACCGCATGACTAGGCATCCGCTCACTGTGTAGTTGTTGTTGTTGTTTGTAAAATAACTGAGGGCTCTTGTGTGGTATGGATAAAGTAATTCTACAGAAACACACAGGCACAACATTTGCATTTGAAGATTAAGCATTTGCATATGCATAGATAGGAATAACATTCGGTTTCCGGCAGCTTAATATTTGCAATTTTTATTTCCGTTGCCAGCGGTGTACACCAGCAAATACACATACAGCTTTTTATATATGAAGGTGGTCCTCAATTTAGGTGGTGTCAGTTGTCATAAGAAATTCGATATTGGTCTACGACATTGATTCCGCCGTCTTCCAATAGATGTCTCTAGGCTCAAGCACTGGTCGATTAAATCGATTAAATCGTTTTATATCGATCTTGGCCATTTGTGTCAATATTAATCGAACAAAATTTTGTAGAGATCTGTTTGCATCCCAAACTTATTCTCAACTGAAAATGTCACTTTTTGAGCCGAATTTTCGACATTTGCGGAAATGTCTCTAGGGTCAAGCACTGGTCGATTAATTCGTTTTATATCGATCTTGGACATTTGTATCAACATTAATCCAACAAAATATTTGTAGAGATCTGTTCTCGACTGAAAATGTCACTTTTTGAGCTGAATTCTCGACAATTGCGGGAAATTTTGCTTTTCTTTTTTAATTCCAAGAAAAGTGCGGCTGAGGCTCATCGAATGCATTCGGATACGTATGATGAGGCTGTCCAAACTGAAAAAAGCCTTAAATTTACAAAAAAAAAACGGAAGAAAAGTATATCAGTACGCCTTCCAAGACTCCACTTGAGATTAATTTTTTCATATTAAAGCCATTTATAGCAGCGTCATATACCTACATAGATCAAGTATACTTATTTAGTATGTGAAAAAATCATAATTTATATAAAGAAGTAGATTGAATTGGAAGAAATCTTTAAATATGCATTTTAATACAAATGGAGAAAAAAAATTATTAGTAAAATTTTCAATGAGCTATGTCCGGTAAATTATAATACTTTCACTCAGTTTTACGTCAACTTTTAAGTCCATGTTATTCTTTGCATATTTGAGTTGTCTAATAGAAATCATTTTAGTTTACTGTCTACAAAGTATTTAAATAATAGATGGGTTTGTAAAAGTTTTCTTGACTCTTCATTATAGTTTAAGCCATCACAGTTATCCTTTACTAATTTCCGTTGTCATCAAATTTTCAATCGCAATTTACATGCAGCCTTTAAGCTCAGTTCATCAAAATAACATTTGTGACATAAAAGCTGAAGCTTGAAGCGCTGAGATTTCTTACTTAATTTCACCACTTGCCAAAAGCAACCGTTATTTTTTGTTTTTGTTTTTTTGGTAATTTCTATTTCGTTTTGCAGTAAATTACGACAGTGGCCATCTGCAGCTGACATCGGTTTCACCAACTGCCTTCCGCATGTTCTCATGCCTTTGAGCATCAGCGGTGACCAAATGACAGCTGAGCTAAGCGTTGCTGATTCATTAATATTTCAGAGAATGTCAACTGCAGCTTTCGGCCGAGTACATAATCTATGGGCACAGCATGAAAGCTTAGCCATTTACAATGCAGATTTACAAATCTGCAGCTGGCAAAGCTTTTACCAGACAACACCGACGCATTGTACAATGACTATGCATGCGCTTTTGTTATTCTTATTATTGTTGTTGTTGTTAATTAATTTTACAAAAACTCACTTATAAATGCAAACCGGCAAATTAAAATGCAAAAAGCGAGGCAACGAGAAGAAATGCAGAGACTTTGCGCTTGTATACAAAAACAGAGTGAGTGCAACGCTGTTAGCAGCAACAAAGAAGAACGGCCTACTGTCCTCTTGGTTGTGCGCTTGCCACACCACGTGGCAGAAATGCGGGCAACAAATAAAGCATTCACTACTGCCAACTAGTGCTCGTGCCCAGCCAGCCATGGTGAAGACACATCTACTAACGGATATGTGTCAGTATTCGGTTCACAGCCAAGCGTCTTAAGAAGCAGAGCTTCTGGTGTTAAACGGCGCCGTAGGCGAGGTCAGGTGCCAGTGTGCAAGCAAACAAAAAATAAAAATAAAATCAACAAAAAAGCGCAAAATGTGCAGTAAATAAGTTATAAGCTTTATAAATTCTAAATAGCAGCGATTCTTCTGTGTCCTACTTGTCGTCTTGTGCCGTTACGCTCCTGCTGTTCTTTTCAACTTTCGTCTTCATTTGAATTTGAATTTGTTATTTTTAGAGGGAAAAAAATTAAATAAATGTGTTTGCATAGCTTTAGGCGCGCGCTAAACATGCCATTAGCGGCGCTTCGTCTCTTTTTTTCGGTGCAAAGATGTTGGTCAAACAAAAGGAAACGCTGCGTCTTCACGTGCAACTTAATTAAGTGCGTATTTTAATTAAAACGCGCAACGCTTGTGGAATTGCTGCAGCAACGAACTAATGGAAATGTATACTCGCAATTATAATTGCACGGCGCAGGTGATGCTTTCGCACTTTAAGCTTTGCAAATATTTATTCGTTGGTTTTGCATATCGCTTTCTGCCTCCTTAACTTCAATTGGAATGGCAAATGTCAAGAAAATAAATTCAAACATTTTAATGCTGCGATATGGAGAAAATACTACTTAATACTAAAATGTCGAATGCCATTTTAAGTAGTCCGTGTAGTAGATCTTAAATATCACATATAGTCCATTGTTTTGCATATAGTAAAGCCTTAAAGGGTTCTAACATCCCAGAAATGCGTTTGTGTTGCATAGTAGTTTTCAGTTTTTTGAGTTATGCAATTTCGAGTAGAGGAAATTTACCGAAAACCGAAATTTATAATGAAATCTTAAAATACTTGAATATTAATAATTTTATGATAATTCAGGCACTCACTTACACAGTTTTAAAATTTTACTAATTCCGCATTTGCCTTAATAATTTATCAGTTCTTTATACACTTCAGCATTTAAACATTAACAACAATTTCCAATGCACATTCCTGCCATTTTTCTGTATTTATTTATACCCATACATAAGCACTTTGCAATGGGGGAATTGCCTACATTGAGGCGCATAAATAACGCGCAAATGGCGTGTGTGCACATAAAATGCAGCAAATCCTTTAGGCCAGCATTATTTGTGGCGCCACAAACTTGGCACAGATTCAACACGCCGTTTACGTCAACGCCTGGCATTGATTTGACGTGCTGCGCCAACGGAACTGCAGGCAAACTCGTCAGACTGCCGCATGAGCTTCTGTGTGCAAGTGGTAGTGGTAGTGGCGTGTGACCAACTTGCCGCTGCCAAGATTAAGTAGTTTCATGACATTGAAAATGCGCAAATAGCAATGCCACAAATCGAAAGAGAGCGAGGAATAATAACAAAAAAGCAAAGAATGGAAAAAGTGCAAACGCACGGAAGTGACGCGGACTGGGTGCTGCAAGGGTGAGAGGCAGCCCGCTAATGCTGTGCGAGCGTGCAAAAATGTTCCAATTATGTATTGAATGTGGTGCTAAAGTGCTTTTAAGCACTTAACCTTGTACAGTGTTGCGCTTTGCTCATGCATTTCACTTGACGAGCTTACTTATTGCCACGATTTTTGATTTGTTGTCGGTTGCTGTGTTTAACGGATTTGTGTGCGTGCTGTGATTTTCCTATGGTCACGGTCACATACAATTATGTACACATGTATATGTCTGTATACAGCAGTAGTTGAGTTGTGTGTATTGAAAAAGGATTTATGTAATCGAGAGAATGTTCGAGTGTGAGGCTTGAAGGTTCTTAGCACGTAATCGATACACTTCTTTGGCATATTTCTGAAAATAAATTCTACCAACTTTGAAAGTTTTAATGAAAAGCTTTAAATGTACCCGAAATGTATTTAATATTAATATAACAGTACGTTCTTATGATATTGAGTCCGTTCAAAAGCAATTTTTTTTTGCTTTAGGCCACTTACATTGAGATTCAAGATTGAATCTTCCCCCGTATACTAGTCGTTTAAAACTTATAAATCTTCCCACACTCACTAGTCGCCGAGAAATGCTAGGTATAATATTCCTAGAAAACTTCTGAATGGTTTAGTTTGTAGTTCATTCCTATTGTCTGATATTAAGTTTAATATCCCATTGCGTTCAAATAGGCAATTTAGACCATTACTTCTAAAATCTTCTAGAACAAATTTTGAGTTAAACGAACCATTCCGCCGAATATGGCAGAATTTTTATTCTCATTCCAGCACATTTGATCCATCTGACTCAATATTTAGCATCAAAAAAACTATTTTGTCTTCTCTTAATAAGTAATATTCAGAAATTTTTAACTTTTTGTTTTTATAAATTTTTAAATCTCAGCTGTTGAAATGTTTCTTTCTGTTGTTGAGCAGTTTGAGAACTGGACGCTTAAAAATCTCTTGCCTTTCTAGACTCGGCAATTTCCGCTCGTATGCGGACTGCGCCCCACGCATCGGTGGGGTGTTAAAAAAAAAAAAAATTCGCAGTATTTTTTTTCTCGTTTTTTATAATTTTTAACAAAATAATTTTTTACATTAACATGAATTCTTTGTTTATATGTGTACTCTGTATGCGCAAATATAATGCTATATATTTTGATTATATTCAAACGCTCTTATCTCCCTACGGTTGGTGCTTTTTCGACATTAACACCAATTAACTGGCTGCCACACTCTTATACAAATGCTCATATATTTTCCTATGTTATGTTGCATAGCACAACGCTGAGTGCAAACGCAAAGTGCTTTTAATTAAAACAAATGCTCGTCATGGGAGCTTTAAAGCTTGAACAATAGTTATCAACCGCACAAACACACGCACACACATAAAAACTAATAAAGTACTTGGTACTCTGGCGTCGCCTTTTGTAAGCGTTAGCATTGAACTAACGTTACGTGTGTGCGTATGCTTGCAGTTGGTAATGAAGCAATTTGAGCGGAATGAGTGATGTGCGTATTCACATATATTTTAAAACACCAAAACTTATATGCACATGACACAGAGGAATTCACAATTAAATATATTGCAAAATGCTGTGCTTTGCCTTGATTCTATTAATTGTTTCAATTCTTAATCAAACAAATATAACAACCGTTTGATTAAGAAAGTTTAAAACTATAGTGTGGAAATTTCAATTTAAACAATATTTTATTGATAAAATTTTCACAAAATTTACATAGAATATTAATACAGAATTTCAGCAAAATAAGGCAAATAAATAAACTAAAATTATTATTTTTGTTACAATTTAATTTATACATGCAATTTTCTAAAATTAGAACTTCTTCCTCTACTCAATAGTTAGCACTACCCATGGCGTATGAGCAACATGCAATAGACTATTGCAATTGCTTGCTGGTAAGCCGTTATTAAGTCCAAAAGTACTCACTGGTATTGTAATCGCATGCAGTATCAAATTCACGGCAATTATTACAATGTTGTTGCAATAGAAATCCTGCTTTGAATTCTACAAATTGTCATTTGCTCAATTGCCTTCACACATACAACTGTACACAGTCACACAGGAACTGTTGTACATGTATTAAACTAACAACGTCAGTCAGTTTTAATTGCATGATCTTATCACAGCTAAGCTTAGTACAACTAGTAGACGGCTCAATTGTGTGCATAAGCAACATGTGACTGAACAAATTACTCATACGCCCTGGCTGACCGCAAGTATGATACTATTCCATGTATATATACATATATGTACAGGCATTTGTATTTATCTGTGTGTAAGTATTTGCTTGGTTTGATTTTGTAATTGCTTCTGCCTTTAGCTAGTGTCATTTTAATAACTTAACACAACAATAACGACAAGAAGCAGTGCATTCTACATACGAGTATATGTGTCTGCATATGTATGTGAGTTAAAGCGAAATTCCGAGTAGCTTAATTGTGGGGTTTCTGCTTTCATTTAACTCAACTGCAGTTGATTTGCTATAAATACATAAACTTATATTTGATTGTATGTTAGAAGAAACTCGGTGTGTGTATGTGTGTGTGCTTAACCGCTTGTTTACTCCTTCTAACGCTCCTCTTGCGCCATAAATCTCATTCAGAAAGTAAGATAAACCGCAAAGTGGCAGCAATCCGATAGTTTAGCAGTGAAGAGGACTACAGTAGCTACAAATTTGTATGCTACACATACATACTAACGTATTTATTTACATATTTATTTAACATTATTGCAAGACAATCACCTACAACATTAAAACCAGACTATGAGAGCTATGGTGGTACAGCATCAGCTGATCGTTAGCTATGGCGTTAGCTATGATACATACAAACAACTGCATGACAACAATTTATGACCATTACGAGCGTCTTCTGTTACACTTGTTGTTGTTATCGATGTTCCGGTTTGACAAGATAAGCGCGCTTTGTTGTTGCTGCTGCTACGCAAATGATAGTGCTTGTAATGGTTGCCAGTAATCCACCGGCACATTGTTGTCGTAAGCTTTTGCATGCTATGCAAAGCAATAGGAGACGACGATGCAGACCATAGACAGCACGATAAGCTGCAACAGCGTGTACTACAGTTGCATGCAACAATGACTGCGGCAGTGCTTTAAGTACACGTATACAATAGTGTCACAGTAATGCATGCAACAAGTAAAAAGCGTCAGACACGCAGCTCTTGGTTTCACTTTATGTTTAGGAGAGGAAAGCTTTTCAGTAGATTTCAGCACGATATTGTTTATAAAAATTTACACTCATCTGCGCAATTGACATTAGTTCATCATAGACATTAGTTCATAGTTAGCTGATCTTCTTTTCATTTTTTTTCATTTTTATAAGATTACATTCACTGCATTCGTTGAAGTGCTTATGTGCTTATGTAATAAAAGCTCAATTCCAAAACTCATCGTTCATTTTAGATTTTATATCAAGCGTGTTTGCCAAGCGTTAGTAAATCTTAAAGCCAGTTCGCTTTGCTGCTGCCAAGCGTCTGTATTTGTGGTGTCTGTCTGCTGCTTCGTCATGATATATTATTTTGGCGCAAGTGTATTGATCCTTCCTGCGCAGTCATTTCGTACAGCACTTAAAATATTATTTATATACTTGTCGTTGACAGTCACGGCTCGGAGTATATTCATATGTACACATATGTATGTATGTATGTTCATGGCTTATGCATGACTCAAGCATTTTATGTTTGATGCATTTATGGTGAATTGATGTCTGTCTGTATGTACTTAAGGGTGACCTCATTTTGCCACATATTCGGCATACATTATACATACTTTGCACATACATATACTTAGAAATTAGAATGCAACAAGTATATGTAAATTATTATATGTTATGTTGTTTTAACATTAATATCAGTATTAGCATTATAAATGCAGGTATAGTGTGTATTGTATGGTAATCTGAATTTATTGGAGCAGAATGGTCCATTAGGATGATTTGAAATATTAATTGAAATTTGCATGCCATTTAATAATATGTTACCTACAGTTAAATGTTGATAATAATATTTATTATTATTTTATGGAGAGTTGGTGACATGTTTCCATTATTTATAGAGCAAACATTATATGTGTTGAACAACATTTAGTATAAAATGCTATTTTCAAATTTTTATTACATTAAATTTATATTTTTTCCTCATTATATTGCAGGTAAGGCAATGTATTTTGTAATTCGATCGCAACAATTTACGGTAAGCTGGACAAAACAATAAATATTTTTTTGAAATTAAAACACTAATTCAAGAATTAATTAGTCATAAATTACAAAATTTTTATACTCTCGCAACAAAGTTGCTAGCAACAAAGCTGCTAAGAGAGTATTATAGTTTTGTTCACATAACGGTTGTTTGTAACACCCAAAACTAAACGAGTTAGATATAGGGTTATATATACCAAAGTGATCAGGGTGAAGAGTGGAGTTCAAATCCGAATGTCTGTCTGTCCGTCCGTCCGTCCGTCTGTGCAAGCTGTAACTTGAGTAAAAATTAAGATATCTTAATGAAACTTGGAACACTTATTTCTTGGCACCATAGGAATGTTGCTTTCGAAAATGAGTAAAATCAGACCACTGCAACGCCCAGGATCGCACTATGAAGGGGCATATTTGGATGTAATTTTTTTGGGGAGGTGGGCGTGGCCCTGCCCCAAATAGGTTTTTTGTACATATCTCGGAAACCAATAGAGCTATATAAACCAAACTTTCTGCAGTCTTTTTTTTAGTCAATTCTTAATACAGTCCAAAAATGAAAGAAATCGGATCATAACCACGCCCAACTCCCATACAAAGGTTCGGTTGAAAAGTACTAAAAGTGGGTTAACTCACCAACGAATAACGTCAGAAACACTAAATTTCACACAAGAATTGGCAGATGGAAGCTGCACTCAGATTTTTTTACAAAATGGAAAATGGGCGTGGCGTCGCCCACTTATGGGTCAAAAATCATATCTCAGGATCTACTCGACCGATTTCAATGAAACTTGGTTTGTAATAGTTTCCTTACATCCCAATAATATGTTGTGAAAATAGGCCAAATCGCTTCACAACCACGCCTACTTCCCATATACCAGAACTTTGAAGACGATCTGAATCGGTTACTTTACAATATATAAAGTGAAGATATCGGTGCAGAACTTTGCACAAATACTATGTTTATAGTGTGGCAGCCCCATTCTAAAAATCGCCGAAATCGGACCATAGGTTTTTAAGGCCCATATATCGAACACGAGGACCTCGGTGCTTCTAACCTAATATTATGGTTTCCAACTTTCAATGGACTTTATACAATATATATGACGAATATTAATTATATACTCATAATATAAATAAAGTTAAATAAATAAATTGCGAGAGTATAAAATGTTCGGTTATACCCGAACTTAGCCCTTCCTTACTTGTTGTATAATTATTTGTGTAATTTTGATATGTATATTATTAATAGTGAATAATGCATCATTCGTAAATGTAAACTGATTTCTCGTTTATTGCCGTTTACCAACTAAATTCATAACTTAAAAAAAAAAACAAACGTTAACTTCGGCTGTACCGAAGCTAATATTCCCTTCACAGGTGCATCTCTTTTAGTAACTATGTGTTTAAGCAAATCTAAAGATGTAAAAAAAAGTAAGTAAAAAAAAAAGAAAACAATTTACTAATTCTTTTTAGCCGGGTTGTTTGCTAGAAACATTAAGGTTATGTAGTTAACCGATCTGAACAATTACTTCGGAGATTATATTATTACCTTAAACAGTAATCCATGTAAAATTTCGTGAAGATACCACGTCAAATGCGAAAATTTTCCATACAAGCCATTGATTCCGACGTTCGGTTTGCATGGCAGCTATATGCTATAGTGTACCGATCTGAACAATTTTTTCGGAGATTAAAATATTTCTATGAACAATAACTCACACCAAATTTCGTGAAGATATGTAGTAAAATGCGGAAGTTTTCCATACAAGCCCTTGATTCCGATCGTTCAGTTTGTATGGCAGCTATACGCTATAGTGAACCGATATCGGCAGTTCCGACAAATGAACAGCTTCTTGAAGAGAAAATAACATCTGCAAAATTTCAAAACTATATCTTCAAAACTGAAGGACTAGTTCGTATATATACAGACGGACAGACAGAAGGACATGGCAAAATCGACTCAGTTCAACATACTGATCATTTATATATATACTTTATATACTTTATACTTTATAGGGCCTCCGACGCTTTCTTCTGGGTGTTACAAACTTCGTGACAAACTTAATATACCCTGTTCAGGGTATAAATATTTGAAAATTATTGCCATAATCGTAACTTTGTTTTTGCTTCTTATAACAAAAAATATTAAACACTAAATAAATATAAAATATTTAATTATTACAAGACAACAAAAATACATACAACAACCAACAGCTCTCGCTTTCCAACACGATACACTCGCTTGTATCAAATTGTTTTCCATTTTAAGTTAAGTGTCAAAATTCAAATTTAATGAAGCGCGCTTTTCATACATTAAAAGTTAGTGAGCGTGGCGCAACATGCACACTGGGAAGCTTCAACCTTCACCAACCTCTGCCCTTTGGAATTTCCGTTACAGCAGTTGTTACACATTTCATACCCCAACACCGCACCTTACCAATCCCTACGAAGGTATATTTTGTAGTCCACATTGTTAGCTTGTATTCTGACTTGTGCAGTTGCTTGTTGCATGCTTTTAGGAGCGCTGTGCGCGTAACAAACTACGCCAACAATAATAAATCACGTTAATGAACACATTTTGGCAGCGGAGGCAGTGGAAGCAGCGGCAGGCAGTGCTTTTTAATAAATGCTGTTCGGCTTAATATTTAATATGAGCGGCAGTGCGAGGGTGCGAGCCTGTATAGAGTGTATAGAAAGCGCGCCCACAAGTATGTACTAAAGCACACACAACACGAAATTTATCTTTATATTTGCAATTGAAATAAGTGCGGAAAAGCAGTAGCTGGAAGGTATCGTTACTTCAAGCGTATTTGCTTGCTGACTTGCCTACAAATATATAGTATATTAAGCTTATATACGTATATATGTACATACATGCCTTTCATGTGTGTGTGTGATTTGCCGCTCATATTTGTTCATCAAGTTGCGGAATTATTTATTAAGTTGTAAGCTCAGCTGTGAGATGACAATTTGTCGAACGCCAGTCGACGTCAACCCCAATCGTTTATTCAAGCTTTCGAGCTGCTTTGGAGGCATACATGTGTGCTTGTGCGTAGTGCGATGAGAAGTGCCTAAATGTATGCCAGCATCTTTCATGTTTTCTGCTGTGCCTGCTGCAGCGGCTGTAAAATTGGCTTTGTAATGTATGCAAATGTATTTGGCTTATAACTACACATGCCTACCTTCTCGAATTACATATGTATGTGAGTAAGCGTGTGCACTTTAGGTTCATAAAATTACATTTCCCTCCAGCAAATATAGCATTTATTACCAAAGTGCTTGAAGTAAGTGTTTCTATGCGAAGCTCAAATACAAAAGCACTTTCTTGAAATTTCTTCACTAATAAGCATATTCATGCACACATAATCGATCAATGAGTTATTTATATCGACGTGTGTACATATATGTATGTATGTTCTGTATTTGCTTAACATTGCAGCTGCAACTATTTGAATATTTAACTATTGATTTCATTAGCACACGTTTGGTGTCAGTCAAACAGCTTATTAAGGGCATTGCGGCAAATCGCATTTGCATTACAGATGCCTTATTTAAAAATTTATGGAAATTGTAAAATAATTGCACATTCACTACTAAGTTGGTATTGATTACATAGTCTTGCAAACAATTACATTTACTTGAATTTTATAGAAAATGTTGGACTGTTTAGAATCTGTGGGTAGGAAATTCAGCTGTATAAATGTATGGCTTCCATTATATATATATTTCACTAGCTGATCCCGCAATCGTTGCCCTGCGTGAAAGTATTTGTTTTCACAAGTAAAGTAAAGTTGTTGAGAAGAGTTATTTTGCGATTTATTTGCGATTTTGTTACATATTTTTCACGTTACGCAACTTGATAAACAGCATTCTTTGTTTTCTGCTCCGGTGCGTAAATGTACAGAGAAGATGGTTTTCCAACTCGTGAACACTCCACGTATAGCTCGCCGTGTGAAAAACATGGTATTTCCAGATTTATGCCACACATTTCCAGCGACTGTCTTTGTGACCTGTTGATTGACATCGCATATGTAAGTCCCACAGGAAACTGAATACGTTTGAACTGAAATGGCGAATCTTTGGAACTCAAAGGAATTCGTGAAATCAAGCACTCTGCACCCTTGTAAGTCCCTTGCAAAATTCTTCCAACTATCACATTATTCGCAACCAAAGCGACGATTATTATTCCACAGATCTTTCATTGTTCTGTCAAGTGCTTCTAGAGAATTGCACTTATCTCATATTATTTTTACCTGCTCTTGGTATTTACGTAAACTGAATATTATGTCAAAAGAATTACCGTTAAACGAAAATATGGTAAACTAACCTACTTATTTAATTAATAATCTACATGAAAACAAAAAAAGGATTAAATACTGTGAAACTATTAGAAACAAAGTAATATACTAAAACAAAAAAAAAATATCTACTATATAGAAAACAACTACAAAATGAAAATGTGTTTAAAAAGTATTATTACGAT
Organism: Zeugodacus cucurbitae; assembly: GCF_028554725.1. NCBI lineage: Eukaryota > Metazoa > Arthropoda > Insecta > Diptera > Tephritidae > Zeugodacus > Zeugodacus cucurbitae. The sequence goes on from NC_071667.1 coordinate 3,554,336, forward strand.
GATAATATATCGCAAAAACAAATTAGCGCTGCGTTCGACCGTTCAGTACGGAGCCGACCGCGCGAGTGAGCCGTAGAGCTGCACCCCCCTCCGCCGCGCCCGCAAACACCGCTTCTCACCCGCCGGCCAGCGCAGCGCAGAGTGCGAGTTGATTTTGTTTCGGAGTTATTTATTTGTAATATTATCTTTTAAGTTGTTCGTTGAAATTAAGTGTCGTCAAAGACAATTTTATTCAGAATTAAATACTCTTAACCAACAACACATCTATTTGGATAAAGATTAATATTATTATGTTAATACAACTCTAACAAATAATTTCAACCAAATTAGTTATCACAAAAACGGTACTCACGGACTTTTTTTGGTCATTAAAAGAGAAATAATTCTTTCATACATAACTTTTGTGTATCTTGAACCGCTTTCGCAGCGCAAGGAACGGAAGCCCTCAAATCAAAGATAAATAATTTCCCCCGTTTTTTACGCATTTACCACTGTTTCTTCGCTCCTGATGATAGCCTATAGCTTTCCTCGATAAATGGACTATCCAACACAAAAAGAATTATTCAATTCGAACCAGTAGTTTCGGAGATTAGCGCGTTCAAACAAACAAATAAACAAACTCGTCAGCTTTATAATATTAATATAGAATATTGTTCACAAAGTTAGGTGTCTCAGGCCTACAGCTACTCTTATGATGCATTATTTGAAGCGGTTTTCATAAAGTTCTTTGAAATTATCAGAACCACCTCAAGCTTTTTACATATTATTAAAAAAACTTGTCCTGACCATGCGTCATTAATTAAATTTATTGTAGATAAAGTCAAGCGACAACACCATTAAATATATATAATATCTTAATTTTTTCGTTTTTAATTTCATTCCATGTATAAATTGACATAAAGTGCAGTGTTTATTGTTGTTTTTGTAGTGGCATCGACCATAATTCGGTTTGAAACGAGTTACATCACGGTTAAGCCATCTTAAAACATATATATTGTATAATTAGCGTGCTATTGACACCTAGGAAGCGCTTTATTGAGTTTAAGTACCTAAAAGTATGCTACAATACTAACCTACTTACCGTAATTGTTTCACTAAATAATAGCTCAAAGTCTAAATTGTGCTTAAATCCATCAATTACTGTTTGATTTTGTTAGTACAACAATTATTTGTAGCTTCCACACTTAGAAACCATAGCAATTAAATTGACAGTCAGGCGCCGCTTCGACCGTCACTCTTTTTTACTAGTTACTCAAAGTAAAAATACACATGCATACACACGCACACTTATATTAGGTCGCAGTTACTCGCTGTAATCTGAATAATGCCTCCACTTTATATCCAATCAAGCATTTCCTGCAAAGTACAACATTAAATTCAGCTTAAGTTTTCTTGTGACTACTTTATGAACGTTTCTACGACTTTTGCTGCCCATTTGCAAGCCATTTGTCTACGCATAGGCAGAGCGTTCTTTGTCCTCTCACAGTTTTTATTCACCGTTGTGCACAGTTATAGGCGATGCCACCAAAAAGGACACACGGGAAATGGTATTTTAACAAAAGAAGCTAAAATTACATTTAAATCAGTGCCGCGCAATAGCAAAAAATATACACAAATACAGACAGTTATATACAGCGCATTTGCACCGCACACGCACTCAGCAGTGTCGCGCAAGCAGCCAGTGAGCTGGCAAAACAGCAAATGGCCATTTACTGAACCGAAATTAAATTATGCACCACCAGCAGGGCGAAAATCCATTATTCAGTTGCCGCGAAAGCTCTGCAAGCCTGCTAACAGCCACACCAAATGACGCAGGCTACTCCACTCCTGCCATTCGTCTGCCTGCCTGTCCGATTAGAAAGCCATACGCGCCAAAGTGAAATAACAAAATTGATTGTCGAATGCGCGAGAAAGAAAGCGCATTGAATTTGAATTTTCGCAACGTGGCTGCTAGTCGCCTCTTCATTGTCTGGCCTGTGTGGATGGCTGATTTCATTTCATTTACTTATTTTATTATTGTCTTCTTTGCTTTTTTATTAAGAAAGCTTCGCAGGCGTCGAACGGTGAAATGTCTGCGTTAAATATGCATTTGCTTATTGTGGAACAGAAGAAATGGAAATCTCGTTTAAAGCAATGAAAGAGAAACTCGCTTCGAGATTATTCCACCATTGGAAATAGAACATTAAATCAGCTGCAGGTTAGCCAGGCAATGGGATTATATGTATATTGGCCACGGCCACTAAATATGACTTAGACTTCTTTTAGTCAGAAATAAAATTGATGCATTATATGCTGTTCTCACTTTTGATTGTTGTAGATATGTTGATCCCTACAATAACCTTTAAAAGGAACTCAAAATCTATTATTAAGATATTGATCTGTGTAGCTGTAATTCTAAGCTCCCAATGTACATGGTCCTAATAAGGGCACATCATATACCACTTCCTGTACAAGGGCACCTCCGTAGTATTGAAACTGAGATTTGTCGCTGTTTGATTTAATTACATATAAAGCATATATCCCTACTAGCTAACTTGAACAGTTCTATATACCACAGGTTAAGAGAAAAATATAGATTATATCCATATTTTGGATTTTTTAGTAACTATATTCTGTGGTTAAAAATAGTTTTTTCTTTAAATCCTTTATTAGAACTTCGAAGTGAAATATTTCGATTTTGCAGGCTAACTTCGTAAATTGAAGAATACACTTTTTTTACTCATTGTTCAATCTCCCGAAAAAATTTAATTTAGTCTAAAACCCAGCGTAGCGTTGTACAGTGTAAAGAGTGTTGCTTGAAAATGTCAATTATGTAAAAGCTACTATACCAATAAGACTTACTACATACAGCTTCACTTACGCATTCACCCAAAAATTTTGCAATTCACTTGAATTAAATCTGGCTTTTCATAAATTATTTGCAAAGCTGATTTTACAGAACTTTGTTGTTTTCTGCGCTTCTACACCCATTCACTTAAAATGTTTCCCTTAACTGCAGCCCCAAATTTCAAATATCTGCAGAATGACATCTTTTGTATTCGCATTACCAACGGCAACTTACAGTTAATAAATTTATGTAAACAACAGCATATCCTTAAGAAGTTAAGAGATTAATCTCCTCACTCAAATACGAAATTACATGCCAAGTCATTATTTTATGTAAAAACAAAATCGGTTGATATGGCAAAAATGTCAAGCGAATTTCAATTTCTGTGTCACCGCAACCCAAAGCATTCTTACGAAGCTCATTCACTTCGTCACCGTTTTTAGTCTGCGAGTTGTCTTTACAGCTCTTTTTGGCCTTAGCAGGCAGGAGGTACCTGGTTTGGTTTTATAACATGCCGAAGCTGTCGTTTTGCTTTCAAATTTTCTTGCTCCAGTTTTCATTTGTAAAATGGCAAGTCATCTTTTTCACTTGGCTTTTCAACTGCTTGACTGCTTCATACTTGGCTGGCTCGCTGTTTGTCGGTGGTATATCCGCCTTTGGTACTGCTGACTCTACTCATATCAATTTGCCTACATAAACATTTTTGGTGCATACATACATACATATGTAAAATGTGTATGGAATATAAGTGAAAAGCACAATGAAAAGAAACTCACAGGAAGGAAATAATATCGAAATCATTACAGTCTAAAAGTAATAAAACCTTACACATTCATACAAATACTTTAGATTTTGTGAAAGAGTAATGAGAAAAGCATTAGCATAAAATATGAGAACAGCAAAGCAAGAGAAAGATGAGAAAAAAAAAAATAAAATATAAAAATGTGTTGAAATAAACATGTATATTGCTATAATATAGAGCTTTTAAGAAATTATTTTGTGAGTTCACTTTAGAATGAGAAAGTTCCACAGAGCTATTCACAACAACACTCTGATATATTCTTAAATGAAATCACATTTTAATGGTTTGTGTATATGATCACCAATGATCATTGGAAACAACACCCGCGCCGTTAGTTCTGCTTTTTCCCGCCTGGATAAGGAAGCGAAGCGAATGGGTCTGGTGGTGAACGAAGACAAGACGAAATATCTCCTGTCATCAAACAAACAGTCAGCGCATTCGCGTCTTGGCTCCCACGACACTGTTGACAGTCATAACTTCGAAGTTGTAGATAATTTCGTATACCTGGGTACCAACATCAACACCGATAATAATGTCGGCCTTGAAATCCAACGCAGAATCACTCTTGCCAACAGGTGCTACTATGGACTGAGTAGGCAATTGAAAAGTAAAGTCCTCTCTCGACGAACAAAAATTAAACTCTACATCATTCCGGTCCTACTTTATGGTGCAGAATCGTGGACGGTGTCAACATCCGATGAGACGACACTAGGAGTTTTCGAGAGAAAGGTTTTGCGGAAGATTTATGGTCCCTTAAGAATTGGCAACGGCGAATACCGCAGAGGATGAAATGATGAGCTGTATGTGTTGTTCGACGACATAGATATAGTCCAGCGAATAAAAAGGCAGCGGCTACGCTGGCTGGGTCATGTTGTTCGAATGGACGAAAATGCCCCAGTTCTGAAAGTTTTCGATGCAGTACCCGCTGGTGGAAGCCGAGGAAGAGGGAGACCTCCACTCCGATAGAAGGGCCAGGTGGAGAAGGACCTGTCTTCACTTGGTATTACCAATTGGCGCCAAACTGCCAAAAGGTGAGAAGCGTGGCGCGCTGTTATGGACTCAGCTATAACCGCGTAAGCGGTGTCTACGCCAGTCAAGAAGAAGGAGAAGTATATGATCACCGTATTGGTGTGCGACTTTGCTAACTGCTACTTCATCAACATTATTGCTCACTTGTTTAGGTTATGTTATTATTTATTTAGAATGTTTGTAAATCGACTTTAAGGTCAACTTTAATAAATTTTTTTTTATCAAAAATAGTCTTTATTTACGACTAATCATATTGCAGACTTTACAAAAGTAAAAATAGCGGATATCACGGATATTCACCTTATAAAAAAATCTAATATTTATTTCTTAATTTAGTATTCAGTATATTTATTGCCCTTATTTCCTTTACACCACACATGCATATTCTCCACTAGCTACAAACATTCGTAGAGTATATTTTCATAATCACATTGATGTTGATATTCTATGCTCACAACGGTGTAATGATGTAGATAGATCACTTGATTGCTTGCAAAAAGTACCATCGACTCTGCTTTGTCTACAACATTCGCATTGTTGAAATTATGTAACGATCGTCGTTTGACTCCCTCTCTGCTGGCAGAACTCGCACACACGACTGATGAGGCGACACATATTTATGCACGACACCTTACCCTAAGCACAATTCACCCCAGTATTGAAGCAAATAATATGCTGTGTTATTTACAGCTTAATAATAGCAACAACAAACACCACCACAATACAACAACATCAGTGAACAAAACAAAAACATAAACTAATAGTTCCAAAGCAAGAACTGCTTCAATGCTTCCACTTCTAATATATGTAAATATAAAATTTAAGAAAAATTACGAAAGACAATAATTTAAGTGGTTAAATATAGTATTCTTCCGACTCGGTCGACATTATGGTATTTTAATAAATGAATGAAACGTTTATTTCGGTTCGATCTCTGCATTAAAATCGCTAACGTTACTATTCGCTCTGTTCAAATTCTCTCAGGAAATTTGTATACATAAAAACCTGGCTCCTCTTCTGCGTTGACATATAGCTATTACGTGTCTACGTCTCATCCACTCTACAAAAACCGCTACCCTTTATCACATTCAACTGCCAAGGTAAACCATTCCGCGCATTTGTGAACTCGAATACAACTTTTTGCATGAGATTATGCGAAAGTCGCCTGTAAAACTGCCGAAATTCGCATTGGAAATAAAAATGTAAATGAGAGGCATGTGGCATGCTGCATGTCAATGCTGTTACTGTGCAACTGTTGCATGTGTCCACAAACAGTTTGCTGAAAAACAGATTTGTTGGTTTCCCAGACTTGAACAAGGACACATAATATATATACACATATAAGGCAACAGCTGCAAAAAAGGACGCATCTTGCCATATGGAATCCTCTGACATTTTCAAAAATTCAAAGGCTCTCAAAACGACTAGTGAGTGATTACTAACTACTTACTTAAAGGTTGAATTAAAGTTGCCATAACCATATCCATATAAAACAGCTATTTGAACCAAATTAAACAAACATAACAGCAAGACCATAACCATAACTGTCTATTGAATTTTGATTTTCTGCTGTAACCATAGAAATTTGTTTGGTGATTTTTTTAATTTATTTTTTATTTTATTTATTTGGCACCTTCGAATTGAAAATAAAAACTACAAATGCTGTTTATGGTTATGGTGCCAATAATCGATTATAGTAAATATCGTTATCGTTATGACAATGGTTATGGGTATGGCGATATGGTATATTATCTCAAATCCAACCTTAACTCCGTCACTAAAGAGTCGTTGCACGTTAGCAGACTAGCAATCTAGAAAACTGAGAATCTGTTGCAGAGTTTTGATTCAGATTTTACATTGTATGTGCCTTCAAATGCTCAAATAAAAATTAAAAAAAAAACCGTTAACAGTGGATGATGTATTTTATTGATATTTTTTGAATGTTCCATAGTCCACAAGATTTTATATGCATTATGGTAATATTCAAAGGTCGACTACTTCAATTGACCAACCCTAGAACAGACCCATAAAATATCCGTTAAAAGCTGAAATCAGTTGTTATAAATAATAGTGATGAGTTCAGTGTCCAGCTTTTTAAATCTGTACTTCACTAAACCCACCTGCTTTTCACGCTTTTCAATTTGGATTTGGCTTTTTGCTGCTACTTCACTCTCCATTTTCTTTTCACCTTCGCACTGCACATGCATGTTGCAATTTGCTGTAGTAAATTTAACGGAAAAACTACTCGTTTACGGTTAACCGGTAATACTCGTAAAAGTTCGAACGGGAAATTTAACGGTAATACCAACTCAGCGGCGGTAAAAGAGCCATTAAAGAGGGAGAGGGGGATTCGTCATGCTGTCGGTGTACTTACTTTACCTTTCTTATGCCAAACTGAACGAGTGTCATACGGCAGGCGATAATGCCCGCACAGACAAGACCGGATGTATGCGTACCATAAAAAACGAAAAAAGGGAGATAACACACACACAACACTAACTAGAAGGAGGGTAAAGACGCAATTGTAAGTGTGCATGTGTGCTGAACTCTCTGCAATTACCGCTGCTGACGCGAGTGATTGTTTGGTCCAACACGAATCCGCCGGATAAGCGGATGAGCGTGTAAACATAAATCGCCCATAACACAACCACACAAACACATGTGCACCCCTCACCATATATATATTCAAAAATAAATGTGTCATTTAAATCTGCAGATTAATGTGTCGCTGTATTTATTTTGCTGTTGAAAATTGTTTATTTCATATAGTATATATATTTCGTTTTGTTGTTGTAGCCATTATTTTTTTATGTTCATTTATCGAAAGAGTTACATAGCAAAGCATGCACGTAGGCAAAATACATATGTATATACATATGTATACATTTGTAAGCCTGCATTTGTCCCAGTGAGGGCGAAATCAGTAATGTGGTGAAAATGTGTACATTTCCTACTTTAAAAGCCATTTTTTATCATCAACACTTAAATTCAAATAAATCCATTGAAATTGAAAGTTCGACATAATGGCCACAATTGCAGCGAAAGGAAATGAAAGCAAATCTACAAAATTGAAATGGTATTAATAAATCAAGTGCCATGTTGTTGTGTGAGTGGGTTAACAGAAAAAAATATTTTTTCGCCAATTCTGATGTTTCACACACTCTGAGCTCATTTCAATTTATAGTTATTTCACTTATCTTTGAAATTGTTCTGTTTGAGCTAGACATTACATATATGTATATCAGCATTTGTGTTAAGAAATGCTCAAAACTATATATATAAATAGCCTGACTTCAAATTCTACGTAATTTTATCACCCTTCTAGTGGAGAAAATCATGTAATAACCACACCCATCTTTTATTTAATTCCGCTGAGCCTATGTTGTCTTTAACATATTGTGACATCGGAAATCAATGAAATTCGTCAAATATAAAACTTATGCTGATTTCTGTTTGTTTGTAGTTCGAATACAGAATAACTATTCGATCTGATTTTCTTTAAAAAAAAAAACGAGAATTATGCCTGACAACATTTGAAGCAAAATAATCGTGTTGTTTAAGATCGATTTTGTTATTTAAAAACCACAACTTGGTGTTCTACGTAAATCGATTTAAAAATATATGGTGTATAAGCCTAAACATTTATTTATGAGTATTTCAGTTCATTCTCATCTCCCTCGCTACTCTTATTTATATATAAGAGGTATGTTAAAAAAATAACGGGATTTTTGAAGAGTAGAATTGTCAATTTTTTTTATTATGTTGATATATGTACATGCCCCTTGAGTACGGTAAAATTTTCAATTAAATGCATCACTTCTTTTGTCTGTAGCAGCTCACACTTCGTTGCTTTTCGTGAATTCTTGTCTGAAAAAAATACTGTGCCGATACCATAGCCTCCATATTCGCCAGACATGACTCCATGTTACTTTTCCCTATTCTCAAAAATAAAGAAAACGACGTGCCTCTAAAGTCGTTTTACAAGCATACTAGAAATCGCTGAAGGCTCTTAGAATTATGATTACAAGTAGCGCTGGAATAAGTACATAGCATCGAAGGGAGACTTTTTAAAGGCGCGTTATTATAATGTATGTAGACGAATGAATATTTAAAAAAAAAAAAAAAAAATTCCCGTTATTTTTTGAACACACATATATGTTATATATATGTATATATGTACGTATTTATGTGTGCGCTCGACTCTGGTGGCATTTTCGTGGTATATGCTAAATGTTCGACCGCAATTGAATTAAATAGAAACCTCAGCGGATGTTTAATTGAAAACGGAACCCAAGCAACCAACCAACAACACGCACACACACTCATCTACCAGATCATTACATACAAAGCAGTATGTATACAATTTTAAATCAGACGACTGTGCAACAAAAACAACAATCATTGATTAGTCAGTCATCACAACAACAATACAAACAATAATATAATCTAGAGTCCACGCTTAGTTTTGCCAGCCCCCTGTTGTGGCTTTTTAATATTATAAATTACAAAAAGGGGTACTATGAGCAAGAACAACGTACGCAGAGCTATATTACTAATGCAGTTAGTTGGAAGAATATGCTTAGTTAAAAAAATGTATGCATGTGAGACGGTACAATTTTAATTCGTCAAAAACTAAATAAACTATGCCTACTTGGTCATCGAAGCTTTGTGTCTAACGGCAGTCGAGCGCAGCACTTAGTGGCGGGCGCATGTTGTTGCCGCCGCTACGAAACATTCGACTATCAGTCGGTTGAGTGAAATCGACGCGAATGCGTTAGAATAACGGTGTTTGCCACGAAAAGTGTCAATCAAATTTAGAAATATATAAAAAGGAATTTTTCGATTCAAAGATTGTTGTGGTGAAACTCGCGCGGACAACACATCGCTAGACTTGTGACGAACGCGTGTAAGCCCCCTCGAGTGGCGCGCGCGCACATTAACTCGAGGGGTGGCAACAGGTATACAAGTTAAATAAATAAGAACTTTTTGTGCAAATAGAACAGTGAAATAGTTTCATTCGACAACGCGCGTTCGCCGATAATGAAATTTCTTTTTTTGGTTGTCTGCGCGATCGCTGCGCTACATACACACTATAACGGACATGCAGCGCAACTACGTCGCGTCTGGATGCAAGATCACTGCCATCACGGCATTTGCAGCGGCATCGATATCGGCCGCAATGACTATGTCATCCTGTCGCAGATGCCCATCGCCAAGCAGCTTATGCTTACCTTTCTCAACTCCAGCATTGCCAAAATACCGCATCTGATGTTCGACACCTTCCCGGATTTGCAGGTGCTGCGCATGGAAAATTGCTCAGTCGAAGTTTTCGAGAAGCCACAATTCGAAGGCGCCAGCAATTTGATGAGTCTCTTTCTGGGACACAATCTGCTGCGCGACATACCGAAAAATATTTTTCTTGGCGCCGATAATCTGCACACGCTACACTTGAATCACAATCAGTTACGTACGCTGCATAACAACAGCTTCCATGCGCTAAAAGAGTTGCAGGAAATGTCGCTGGCTGACAACCAGCTGGCACAGCTGCCACTTGGCGTCTTCGCGCCACTGCGCAAACTCTTAGACCTCAACTTGGGCGGCAATCGGTTGGCGGCGTTTCCACGCGGCATCTTCGATCGCAACCTCAACTTGACGCGCATCAATTTGTCGCGCAATCGGTTTGTAACATTTGAAACTGAGCTGTTCAAGCTGCAGCCGCGTCTGAAACTCTTAGATCTCTCGGGCAATGAGCTGCAAGATCTTACGCTCAACTTTGCCGTGTTGGAGAGCGCGATTTGCAACGATTGCGACATGCGCAAACTCACCGTCTACGGTTATGTCCACGATTTAGAGTTGCGCAACAATTCGCTGCGCGAGCTGCCACACATACCGCATGCGGCCAACGTGAGCGGTCTGGATTTGGCGCACAACCCGCTCGGCACGTTGCAAGGCAACCCGTTGCGGCGCTTTACCGGCTTGCAGCGGCTCAACTTGAGCTCGATCGGCATGCATGATCTACCCGAGGATCTGTTTAAGAAGCAGTCGCAGCTCAAGCAGCTGGACATTTCTGGGAACTCGCTGTACAATATGAAATTTCCGCTTTTCAACGATTTAAAATCACTGCAGTACTTCTACTTCCAGCAAAATAACTGGAACTGTGATTTCCTGCAGTTGCTGATGAATTCGTTTGTGAAGAAGCGTGATATATCCTTCATGGAGGACACCACGGAACCGGAACTGGTCGATGATTATGTGGATGGTGTGGCCTGTTGGTATGAGAGCAACAAGGCGTCGAAGAAATGCTCTGGGGACGGCCTGTCGGAGGCCGCCTTGGAGCTGGCCATTGTGCGCAACGACATCAAATCCTTTACGGAGATCGTGGAGAAGAAGTTCATCAAGGTCTACCGTATGCTCGATGAGCTGAAGATGCGTTTGTAGCGTCGACACGTACAAAGAGAGTGCCGAGAGGAAATCAACCGACAATTGACAATTTGGCTTGAACTATTATTATTCTTAATGGCTTACGTTATCACTTTAATCGCTTTAATGTTTATCTAATCGCATTTAAACCACAAGTAATACTCAAATTATCACATTATAAACGTATTTAATCGTATTTAACCTCAAATTATTATATATTTAGTAGCATTACAAAAATGAAATATTTTAGATTTTACCAAGTAAGTGACAGAGAATTATGAATTAAGTTTATGTATTAACCGACAACAGTACACGATCGATGCAATAAACACCTTAGGTTTAAATCCGGGGGCGTTTTATTTACATATTATATTCCAATAATGGACTACAAAGGAGTGGTTTTGTATTCAATTACTTTGCAATTAACTCTCATATCTACATTATTATAAAGTACTTTTCTTGTGTAAATTTATGAAAAAATCTTGAAACACATGGAAGTACTAAACACACATTAATCAAGTAATTTACAGGTTCGTCCTCTTCGATATTGTCGTACATAGATTGGATACGAGGAAGGGAATCATATACTGAGATCTGTCTACAGATGATCTGAGTCTGATTTAGATTAATTTGCGATTTCCCACCTAACGAATTCATATTATATTCTGCAAGCAGCAGGACGTAATTTATTTCCCGTAGTCTCAACTGGGTTCGACAGAATAAACGTCTCTTCGTTGTTTCCAATAAAACTAAAAATACAATTGTACAGTGTTTTCCATCATCTTTCACGTCTATTGGACCAATTAAAAATTGTCGACAAATCCAATGAATCCTCAAATAAGAATTTTCAATTCGCATTTATCATAATAAAGCGTCACAAATGAGAGAAAGAGAAGATGAAAAACTTAGTCATGCAAAATTCTTTATGCACGTAAATTATTATCCAAGGAATTCGCATTTATGCAAATTAAACATTTATGATAGCACATGAGGGCGACCGCACAATGCTTGCGTGACCGCCAAAGCGTCGCATTGTCATACGAAAGCGGTGTGCCCGGCACGGTTTTGTCATGGAGTGAGTGCCAGCTGTTCCAGCGCTGTTAAACTTAAAAGTAGAAAGCAAAAACAAAAATGTATGTATCTTCACTTAGCCATTTGAAACGAAGCATACTTTTTGAACGGCAATAAATATGGGATTAAACGAAATTGGACGAAACTCATGGCTCTCTTCTATATGAATGAATAACAACTCTCTGCTTTTATTAATTTAATTTTGTATATGGGTAATTCTACGATAAGAGGTAACTTGTGCGGCAATCAGCATAAAGTATTGTTTTCGTCCTTTATGTTGCTATTTTTTTAAATGAATCACATCATATTAATGTAGTGCATTAAATAACATTACAATTTAATGCATAATTAAAACAATTTTTTCTGAAATTCCTTTCAAAGTCTAAAAAAGTCCCTCCCCTGGTTTGTCCCATTGCTATTTTTCATTTAACTTTTGGATAATACATATATTTTTTGTATGAAATGCTAAACTTAAACAAAGTTCAATCGAAAGTAAAATAATCAAAATTTAGTATTGTTAAATAAAAAACCAAAATATTTTGTTTATTTAATATAATTTTAAAAAATGAACTTCTGTCCCGCTTTTCTTATATATCTGCCCTGCCAAATTTTGTTCCGCTTGTACGACATAAATTTTAAGACGGTCGCATTGAAAAAAGTGCTCAAGAGTATATCAACTTGAAGTTAATAATACCAATCGCTGTAGTTTTTTATTTATTGCGGTTCGATCATGCGGTGTAGGGATTCGAAAACTGATTTTGTCTCTCCCCTGGCAATTCATATAACGTATACTATTAATTTAATTTATTTGCCTTTATTGTACTAAATTACTAATACTGCGATAATTAAAGTGAAATAAATAATTAATCCAAAAAATAATTCAGTCAATTCAAACAATTAAATTTTTCATGAAAACGTCTCTCCCCTGGCAAAATAACTGCCAGGGGAGAGAGTTAGAGACCAGGGGAGATACTAATCATCATAAGTGGACATTTGAATGTTAGAGCCCTCTCTCGATGAACCAAAACCAAACTCTACAAGTCCCTTATCATCCCCGTTCTGCTTTATGGTGCAGAATCATGGACGATGTCAACATCCGATGAGACGGCACAAGGTGTTTTCGATAAGAAGGTTATGTGGAAGATTTATGGTCCTTTGAACATTGGAAAAAGCAAATAACGCAGATGATGGAACGATATAGTTCAGCGAATAAAAACACAGAGGCTACGCTGGCTATGTCATGTTGTTCGAATGGACGGTGGCGGTGCATACACCAAATATATGTATATATATATTAGGGTGGCCCTTAGTTGGAGGAAAAAAAAAGTTTCTCGATTCTCGATCGCACCCCCTAGAAATATGCGAATAGCCCAAAAACTAGTATATACAAAGTTTTTGGTCAATCAAAAAAGGTTTAGAGGTTGCGCAAGGAGCTTGAAATCCTGAAAAATTAAGAATTTTTGCCATCTTTATGTCTCAGACTTCCATATTTCAAAGCCACACTATCCCTGGTTTTCCATACCGTAATAAGATCTGCATTTTATTACCTTTCCAAAATTACCACAATCTTAAAAATCGATCGATTGATGATAGAGTTACAGAAATACAAATATGAAAGTAAATTAAATGTGTTGCACGTGCATTCTCAAGCGTCGCATGCTCGTGATATACCGTTATAACGGTTCTAATGTCATTAAAATTTATATTCTGTATTGCTAAAAGCTAGTGTGCGAACGTAGTCGCAAAAGTGAGAAATCGTCGCGTGTAGACAATGTAGACAGAAATAGCTGATATGCTGTACGAACTGATATTTGAATGGGACTTGAAGGATCATATTGTGGCCTGTTGTTTTGATACGACATCGACTAACACGGGCGTAATAAAAGGAGCTGCAACGTTGTTAGAAAAAAAACTTGAGCGAAAGCTTTTGTATCTACCTTGTCGGCATCATATATATGAAGTAATGCTGAGAGGGGTTTTCGAGTGTTATTTTCCCGTAAATACAAGTAAAGACGTCCAATTGTTTCGCCGGTTTCAAGAGAATTGGGAAAATATTGATAAAAACAATTTTAAAGACTTGCTACAAAACAATGAATTAAAATTACGTTTGAATGATAACGTAGATACTATTTTAAATTTTTGTAAGGAAGAGATGAAAAAAGAAAATAGTTAGAGATGACTATAGGGAATTATTGCAATTGGCCTCTATATGTCTAGGAGCAAATAACGGCATAAAATTTCGTGTACCAGGTCCCACTCATCATGCGCGGTGGATGTCTAAGACATTATATTGCTTAAAGATCTATTTATTTCGTGAACAGTTCAAACTAACGGAATATGAAGAGAATTCGGTAGCAAGTATATGCGCATTTATTATAAGATTCTACATTAAGTTTTGGTTTAACTGCACCAATCCGTCTAAAGCACCTCTTCAAGACTTATTTTTTATTACAGAAATTCACGAGTATAGAAATGTTAATAAAAAAATCTCTGAAATTGCAATAAAAAAATTTTGTAAACACCTCTGGTACCTGTCCGAAGAATGTATTGCATTGACATTATTCGAAGATGACGTTTTTTATGCCATGAAACAAAATATTGTGGAAATAATTAAAAAGATCGACAACTGCGATTTTTTCGTAATTTTTCAGGATCTCAAGCTCCTTGCGCAACCTCTAAATCTTTTTTGATTAACCTAGTTTTTCGGCTATGCTTATATTTCTAGGGGGTGCGATCGAGAATCGGAATACTTTGGAAAATAAGGGCCACCCTAATATATATATATATATAAATAATATCAGGTTGGCCAGACTCTCCCCATGCCAAATCTTCCTTTAAAAGCGCAGAGGAAGAAGTAATAGTTTAAAAAGTCGGCAAATGTTTTTGAAAGAGCTTAAGATTTTATATTTAATATTTGTTTCTTTTATTTAGGATAGATAGTGAATTTATTGATTTGTTATTTTAATTATATGATTTATTCTTCTAGGAAAGAGAGTATCTTTAATTTGTAAAACTATTTTAAATTATTTTTTTTTTGCTTTTGGTTAAATAATTATCTACCATAAACTTTATATCTCGCCCCTGGTCGAAGTATTTACTCTAGCCGTCGAAAAAGTAATAAAATATGTATAAACTAAATTGCCCTTAAGTGAAAAGGCAAATAAAAGGGACAAAAATCATAATATAGAGGTTTCATGAAAAAAATCCAAAGTTTTTCTTTGGCCTTTTTCTCTATGCATTGAAACCTCTTAGCGTAGAATCACCCATATAAAAACATATTTAGTATTTGTGTATGTATTATTATCCGCGTGAATGTTTGCGAATAAAGACTTATTTATGTTGCATTACACTGAGTCATTCAACTCGTAAGCCTCTAACCCCGCCTGCCTTTGCAATGCAAGAACTTTTGCTGAAGCGTTAATAAAACCGAAAAACTAAAAAGTAAATAAGTAAATAAATAGATCGCGCTCACACAACAACGCACTCAGCACTTTTTCACTAGCGCTGAGCTCGTAATCTACCAACAAAAAAAACTTTGCTCATATACTCTTACGTACAACAACCATTTGCTGTATACTCGTATCATTTTAATTTCATTAAAAGCTACTCGTGTGATTTTTTAAAACTTTTGTTCGTGACGCTTCAATTTTATTTTCAAAATACCTATTTTTGTTTCTATTGAAACTTTTCTACTTCTGTGATATATATATATACCAAAGGCTCAAAACTCAGCACGCATACGGTTGCTTAGGATATAATAATACATACAGATATACAGTCTTTTCACTTACTGTATTCGGTGTGGTTATCGAAATATTGGAACTGTCAGTTAGAATAAATTGGTATAGCTTTGTATATACATATATATTTGTAATATACTCACAATTTCGATAAGAAGCGCACAATATGGTCCGCTCTATAGTTATATGATCTATATAGTAGCATAAAGCGATATGTAAATTGTATAGTATATGTAGCTTGTCATATATTGAGTTAGTATACATACATACATATATCTATGTTCATAGAATCATAAAATTTTACAGCTCAGCTTCACATATCAATAAACTTGTAGTCATATAGCAGTTGCGATTGTAGTCATAGGAAATCAGATCAGTAATAAAGCTATATTAGATATAGTAGTTAGTCATCTTGACGCACGACTAAATTCAATTTATATGATATACAATAGTTGTCGATGATGAATCAGATAATTATAGTTATAAATCATAGTCCAAGAAATAGTGCTGGCAACATAAAATTTCATCAGCTTGTCTGCATTGAGAATGCTGCACGTCGATATTTAGGCATACAAATCTAAGCACTCAAACTCTTTATGTCACTTACAATGGGAATTTTATATTTTTTGTCTTTAACACTATATTTGATATGTTGCTGCTGTTGTTGTTATTTACATGACTTGACTTGACTCACATGACTCACTGTCCATTAACTTAGTCGACATGCAGCAAAACGAAAATTGCAATAACAACAAAATTGCGTATAATCCAGTATTTGCATCCATGCTATTACAATTTACAGTTCAACATAACAGTAAAGTGCAAATGCAATTTTCATAAACACAAAATAATGTGTGTGTGTGTGTGTGTGTGTATGTCATGCGAATGTATGGGTGTGTGGATTTGTGCAGCTGTCTATGTTCGTGTAATTACAGGAATGTGTTGTTTGTTGGAACTGGGCGACAGCTGACAGTCAGTAGTTGTTTGTTAAACACCAACAACAATTAACAATTACAGTCATCTGCTTGCTACACCTTCCTACACCTGTCAGTTTTCGTATTTTTTGTCGTTACTTTCATCTTATATTTACATTTCTCATATGACAATGAGAATATACATCCATAAATATTCACATGTATGGGTAGATGTGTGTGATGGGAAGATATCGTGATGGAACTTGGTACACTTATTTCTTGGCAACATGAAGGTGTTGGTATTGCAGATATGCGAAATCGGACGGAAATTGCCACGCCCTCAAAATGACGTTAACCGAAAATATATAAAATGCTCTAACCAACCGGTGAATAAAGCTATAAAAGTTTAATTTATTTCATACTTGGTAGGGAAACTTTTGGGTTAAATTTTTTTGGGGAGGTGGACGTGGGCCCCTAATAAGTTTTAAAAGTTTTTAATATTCGGTGACACCCCAACTTAGCACTTCCTTACTTGTTTAAATATTTAGGATTATTGCAAATATAAATGGGGTGGTAAGAGCTTTTGCCTTAAAAGCTATTGAAAATTGATTAATAACCGATATTCTATTTTAGTTCAAGACATATATAAATAAGTGAACGACTTCTATATCAACAGCGCTATACGTATACATACGTAGCGCATTGTGTCGAAAACCCAACTGTTTACAGTTACTCGGTCCATGCGACCGGCGGTAAATTAAAATCGGTGCAAATTTTGCTTGCCACAACATGTGGCCTGCTGCTGCCATGACAACGAACTTCATCATTTTGGCTGTTGCTGTGACAATAAATTTTGGCACTTTGTAAAGAGTCAAAAACGATTACATGAAAACTTTTGCTGGCAAACAACAAAAGCAACAACACAATGTAATTTTTAATAAATGACGTTGGTGTGTACTTACCGCAAAATCTCTTTTCGCCACATGTTATGAGCCAATATATGTACATATACTGACATGATGTGGCAATTATACTGCCACAATAAACTGCAACCCACACGCTTCCGTGGCTCGCCCTACGCTCAGAGTTTTTGCAGCGCTCGCTGCCAACCACTGCTAGCTACAGGAACAGTTCTGGTGTGAAGAAACCACAAAATTTTGCAACAACAATGAAGATGCGTTCACGCGCCGCATATCTAAACGAAGAATACAATATTCTATGAATCCATAAAATACTGTATAAATATATAAGTATTTGTGCGTGTGCATTTGTATATAGTTGGCTTGAATGCTCTGAGACAACTTCTAAAACAAATGCAATCATAAATTGCCACTACCACATGCATGGTGTTGCAACGGCGCAAGTGTCGACTAAAAGCGACACTAATTCTATCAACTGCTTGCAACTTCAAACTAATAATGGCAGCAACTTGCTTGTCTTACATACTTTGTTCGCACTTCCGTGCTACACTTCCGGCATGTGGGTTTTCGCTGAAAATTCGCTGTGTTTTAGTGAACGTTTGAGAGAATATATTGTTTTATTGCATCAGAGGAAACTCTGCTTCCTTGAATTGTATGCAGATGTAAGTTGGTTTTATAGTTTCTTATTGCAACTCTGTGGGAACTTTCTTTTTTTTCAACAATTAAATAATTAATAATTCAAAATATATTTTGACCAAGTTCTTAAGTATTTTGGCAATTTTTTAGGCTATTATTAATCGAATCAACATGTAAATATGTCCATATTATGTAAAACAAAATTATTTATATCATTATATATATCATTATAACGTGTGTTAGTCATTGAACTCCTCCTAAACGGCTGGACCGATTTTGATGAAATTCTTTGTGTGTATTCCAGGGGATTTGAGGATGGTTTATACGGAGAAAAAAATTACAAAAATTCCCTGAAAAAGCCTAAAATCCACACTTTTCTAATCTCCCATACAAAATTTTTTTAATCTATAAATATAAAAATGAATTAATGTTCGTTAGTCTCGCAAAAAGTCGAGAACGGCCAAACCGTTTATTCGTGAAAAATATAAAAAGAGAAAAGAAAAAAATAATATTTTGAAGGTTGTCATTGTTGCTTTGTTAAAATATTTTTGTTATTGTTCAATTGTATAAGGTTGTGTCGATAGCCCAAAACAATTTGTAACAAATTAGGAAAGGCTAAGTTCGGGTCCAACCAAAAATTTTATACTCTCGCAATTTATTCATGTAATTTTATTAAGATAACACACAATTTGACCTATATATTCGGCATAAAGTCCAATAGAAAATCATCATATATAGTATATGAGGGCTGATGTAATTCCAGAACCAATTTCACTAATTTTCACCACCAAGATTAGTAGGCTAACAAACGGCACATTCGGCCTTGAAATTACACCTAAATTGCAAATGAACGAAACATCAGTCGGCAAAATCGCTAAAAATATCGCTATAACGAAGATTTTTCAAATATTCAAGAAGTCGCTGGAGGTACTTGAGGCATAGGACTTGTTTGTCGATGAACGTTTTAGGTGGGGCCAGGATTATGTTAGCAAGTGATTTACGCCAGACTCTTCCGATTATTCCTAGATCAACTGTTATTGACGGGCTAATCGCTTGCCTAAAGCATTTAATTTGTGGCGACACATAAAGAATCGCCAATTAGCAACTAACATATGAGTGTTTTTGCAACAATATCAAATTGTGATTGTAGAAGCAGTTGGAAATGGTAGGGTCGCAGTTGACACCTCGATGGATTAATAACATTTCCAACAGATTTCTGTCACTTCATTGACTCGAAAGAGAAGTTTTCCTGACATGAAACCTCAATATGATCACCATAAATGACTGATTGAATGACCTATATTGGTGGTAAAAAAAAAAACAAAGATATCGATGATCTTAATGCGACAATTTAGAATTTCAGTCCAGGAGAGTTGACACAGCTAGTCAATTATCCCAAATTATTTAAAACTGCCTGTACTATCACCACTCAATTTGCAATTAAAAGTAGTGTGAGTTGTCATCATGCTGCGTAACATAAATCAACCTCGAGTAATCAATATCGTCGCCGAAGCCAAGATTGGACCAACTTAATTTTATGTATACCTTAGCCACAAAAACGTGTGGCTGGGTCTGCTAGTTTTTTTTTGTAAAACAAAGCTTTACCAACAGCCCAAAGGGCGATATATTTTTATGGAAAATTTGATTTTAATTCTCTGTGCACATACTTTCCGTTAATTTAACTGCCAAATTTCGAGCACATCGAGCGAAAACAGTTGTCCGTCCCTTAATAGGCAAATAAGATTAACTGTAGTGCATGTTTGCCGTATTTATCGCACCGCACGTCATGCATACTAATTAAAATCCATTAAGATATTTTTGCGCCATAAGCAAAATCAGCGACATAAAAGTATTATGGTAATTGCACGCACACCACTGTGCGCCGAAGTAAATAGCATGCATGAACTCGCTCTGTCGCGCGCCTGCCACCAACAAAGCCGTTTTATGCAAGTCCATATGCGCTTTAGATAATGCAAATAGCGGGCATTTTTATGCATATATATGCGTATATGTAAATACACAGCGTTTATCTGCAGCCGCGCATGCATTGGCACGCGTGCACCACGGCGTATGAGTAATTATGATCGCGCGCACACCGCATGCAACAATTCAGTTAGTTGCGCAAACACGCCTATTACGCTAATGTTTAATTATGTGACCACAATTGCGCGTCCACGCCCAACGACCAACTCCCATCGTCAGCCTCATTCGAAATTGCGCTGAAACGCCTGAAATTATGCCACAGCAACTGTGTGCTAACCAATACTTTTTTGTACAAATATGAATTAATGTACAATGTTTTAATCGCATCGGCTATAATTTTATATTGCTCACAAACGCAGACACACACGCAAGCGCACACACTAACACACGAACACTGTGGGCACGTGCATTATTCATATTTTCTGATTTGTTTTAACGTTGACGGCGAAAATATAATTTTCAATTGGTTAATTTGCTGCGGTTGGCCGGCTTGTTTGTCGTCCTTTAATTCGTTATGGCGCTGAAATATATTTGCTAATTTATAAAATTAATTTTGGTGGCCAGAAGTGATATGTGCGCAATAAATACTGGAATATTTCATGCGGTGTGTGTAGTAAAATTGGTTTTGGCGATGCATTTCGCTACAGTAAACAACTCACATACAGTACAGATAAGATAATAATAATTTTTGTTAAAAATACAATTTTATTACTTTTCAACCAATGCAAATATGAATATATAAATCTCAAAAAGTAATAATATTTTTTTCTCTTTTTTCTTTTCAGGTAAATAACGTGCTTCTACGTTGAAAAAGTTACACTTTTATTATTATATTCCATCTCAAAATAAACCAATAAGTTTGCAAAGAGTTTGCTACCAACCAAAATTTATCGCTTCTGTCTTTGCATAAAGAAAATTGTGTATAAAAGCATGTTTGCATTTACCACCGCAGTATATAACGAAGTCTTCTGCTTTTAATTGCCTAAAAGTGTTGTCTTCGACACATGCCAACCAATGGTCACGGCTCGGTTAGTGTGTGTCTGTGTGTGCGTGCCTAACTGCGTGCTAGCTTAGCAAACATGTGCTAACAACGAGCAGAGAACATAGACAACAATCGTGGTGAGTATGAAAATAGGCAATAAATAAGTGCGCACATGTGCATAATTTCTGTAATTTCAAACCGAACAAAGGAAGCTAAAATTAACTTTGCCACAAGTGTCCAATACTCGTACAATGCAAAAGCTAGTTGTAAAAACAAGCCGATTCTCATAGCAGACCAGTTTGCCTTATAAACTACATGAAATATGCATGGACATCCTTTTATTGTTTTTATGGAGGAAGTAAATTACAACAGCCGTTGTAAACGGCTTAAATGACAGTGTTGCTTCTGTGACTTTGACTTTAGTTGCTTATTTTCTCTTAACTTGTATAGCTGCATTCAAAATTATTAAAATACAATTAGAAAATCACTAAAAGCACAAATAAACTTGAGTTTGGCATACCGAAAATATAGTTTGCATAACACTAGAGACATTATGTGTTCAAAGCCAGCGTTTTCTCACCATAATTAGCGCTCAGTAGTTGGTAGTGAATATGGAACAGTTTGCAGTCAATATATGAAGCTTTCAAACAATATTTTTTAAGAATTACTATATCATTGATTATTTTTTTCGACTACTCTACTCAGTTTTAGCACTTGTTACATATATCTGAAACCCTCACTCAAAACCCAGTGCTCAATGTTATTTTCGCATTTACTTTTACTCAAACAATACTGGTCATGATACTCAATAATCCATATGTGGCACTCCACAAAACATTATTCCTTGTATACTACGTAGCACCCATCCAAAAATATTAAAATACTGGTATTTTTAGATGTTCAAATTGAAAGTTCACCTCAGCAAATGTGGTATAAATAAATTTTCTTAGACAATATCGAGTATAAAACGTGGAACTGAAGGATACAGTATTTATATCTCAATTATCTCACTCAATTCGTTTCTAAACAAATTCATTAAGCTCAAAAATAATCAATGTAATATATAGGTACATTTAAAATTTTTATACTCTTGCAACAGAAGCTGCTAAGAGAGTATTATAGTTTTGTTCACATAACGGTTGTTTGTAAGTCATAAAACTAAACGAGTTAGATGTAGGGTTATATATACCGTCCGTCCTTAAGTAAAAATTGAGATATCTTAACGAGACTTGGAACACGTATTCCTTGGCACCCTGAGGATGTTACTTTCGAAAATGGGCAAAATCGGGCCATTGACTAGCCCACAAAATAGGCCAAAAACCTATACAGTGTCATAACTAAGCCATAAATAAAGTTATAAAAGTAAAATTTGAAAAATAAATTTGTGGCCGTGGCCTCGCCCACAAATCGGTTATTTGTATATATCTCGCAAACCAATAAAGCTATATAAACCAAGCTTTCTGCAGTCGATTCTCCTACGTACCTCACCACACACCATGAAAATAGTTGAAATCGGATCACGCCCACCTCCCATACAAAGGTTAGGTTGAAAATTACTAAAAGTGAGGTAATTCACTAACAAAAAACGTCAGAAACACTAAATTTCACATAAATAATATCAGAAGGAAGCTGCACTCAATTTTTTTTACAAAATGGAAGATGGGCGTGGCATCGCCTACTTATGGGTCAGAAACCATATCTCAGGAACTACTCGGCCGATTCGAATGAAATTCGGTATATAATATTTTCTTTATATCCTGATGACACGTGTGGAAAATAGACGAAATCGGTTCACAACCACACCTATTTCCCATATAACTCAATTTTGAATTTCATCTGATTCCATCACTTTATAAGATATACATAAGAAAACAATGAAGAGAGCGAAATAAAACTTTACACAAACACTGTATATGACCTGTGGCATCACTTGGGAAAAAGTTGTCGAAATAGGACTATAACTTTTTAATGCCCCGGATATCGAATATGAAGAACTCAGTGCCCCATGGTAACTTTTCACCGAAAATTTCGGTAAATCTCTCAGGTATCAGTGTGTTTTCTTAATAAAAATATAGCAATAAATTGCGAGAGTATAAAATGTTCGGTTGCACCCGAACTTAGCCTTTCCATACTTGTTAATAATTGACTTCATATATGATACTCCCCTCGTTCAATACTAAAGTACAAGTTTGTTCACTCACTTAAGATAAACGTTGTTTAAATGCAGTAGAGTAGGCAATGCGAAAATTAAACTCATTAAGATCAACCATTTCCGCATTGAAATGAAACAAATGCTTTCATAGTTCCCTTAGAATGTCGAATTTTAGCGCTAGCAAACGTATCACCCTTACCCATCATTTATTTCATCTGTAAAGTGCAACACAATTTCATGAAAATACCACGAAATACGTATTCACTTGCGTTATTCCATATAATACCGCTTTTATGACACTTAATCTCCACCCAACGGTCCACACGTCGTATGAGTAATATTTACAAATTTCCAAAAGCTGTGCCACAAACTCACTGACTAAGCAACAAATTGCGCGTCGTTGGCGCCATTGCCAAATGCAAATTCCTACACATTTCAGTATATGTTTGTATATTCATATAATGCAGAAGCGCATTTAATAGTATTGCGGCAATGTCGTTTGCGAGAAGTTAGTTGCCGGCGAATGAAGTAGCGAGCGTGCAAGTGAGGAGCACATAATCCACTTTACAGTCAGTTTTAGCGAATTTCTTTTATGCACTCGCGCACTCGATTGCACTGCGCGCACAAATGCACGCATATGCTTATGTAAAGCTAAGATTTGCTAGGAAAATTGTATTGCAAGTGCGAGCAACTTAGTAACGTAAGTTCGTATGGCATTAGACGCTGAAGAGCAATTGCAGTGCGGATGCAGAGGAAGCTTGAAAGCTGTGATTTCCAGAAGTCTGTCCTGTCTGGCTGTTGCCAACTTCCTAATGAAAAGCAACAATAAAGCAGTTAAAAGTACTCGGCGTTTTTTTTGGTATTTTCTGCTGCTGCGTACATCTGTATGCATATTTGTACAACATAAACATATACATATATTTAAGATATGTGTTGAGAGTCAGCAGTAGTCAGTTGCGAGTTCTTGGTGACAAACAGGCACATGTTGTTTCTGATGCATACCACACTCTCGCCACCGCTTTCAATTCTGGCCAGACTTCGTTGCTGGCATGTTTTGAATCCCAGTCTTCGCGAAAATTGTTCTGCACAACCCCGAAAATAAATGCAGCAGTAGCAACCTGCCAGATAGTCGCTAACTAGCGTGACGGGTTACTTCCGCCTTGTAGGAAGAATTTATGGAACATTTTTAAAGACTAGGACTAAGGGAAAGTAATTATAAAGGATTCCTTAAAAAAATTATGAATTCAAAAATTAAGGGGGCTCACCTTTCGTTAAGCTCACTGATTTAACACAAAGCTCTTCTGTTCTATAGGAGATCACAAATGAGAAACTAAAATCAGTATGTTGAAGTGCCGTCAAGTCAAGGGAGCTCTCATGCTATGCCATCCGCTGTAGACTGAGAGAAGTTAATGGATTCAACAACTCTATCATCTTCATTTCTGCTGATAAGAGGTGTCTACTAAGCTTTTTCGTTCATTTATATATTCTAAAGTCGATTTGAAATTCATATTTTCAGTCGTTGGTAAATTTAGATGTCAGCCTTTCACGCTCTTCGGGAGTTATTTTCTACTGTTTATAGAAAACTATAGTGCTAGATTAATAATAATGATTTTGAGTTTTGGCTCCAATTTTCACACACATCTATTTTGCACTACCTTTGCAAGTTTCCCTTCGAGGTGCACGTGTCATCGCTGACACATCTACAAATTTGTACCAACGCCATTCGCTCGCGTATTGCTTGTTCTTGCTCGCAGGCACCACACTTGCCACACACACCACCAACAAACGCTGAAACACGCGTTCAGTTAGGTTGGCGCTGGCTGTGCGTTAAGTTGGCAACAAAACGTTTTCGCGCGAAAACTTTAAACACAAATTGTTTATGTATGCGCAGCCATACAGTAAGTCGACGCCAAAGCCAACTACAACAACAACAGCAACAAGGAATGCTTGCAAACTGAAAGTCAAAACAAAAAACTGCAAATTAAAGGAAGACAACACAGCACAGCCACACACAAAGCGCCCCGAAAATGTATGTGTTTGTGTTTGTGACAACAAAAAAAAACGAGTAAATCGTTTCTAACACCCGAAAAAACGTAATAAAAATTATTCGCTACGCTGCATATCAACCAAACAACGCGTCGGCCGACCGACCGACAAACGTGGCAACATGGGCAATAAATGCCACTGGCAACGGGACGCTACACGTGCAGTATCAGCTTTCCACTCACCAAAACGCAACTACTGTAAACGAAAGGCTACGAACGAACAACAAAAATCTGCTGAAATTGCACTCTAACCAAAAGCAG
Source organism: Zeugodacus cucurbitae (assembly GCF_028554725.1). Classification (NCBI taxonomy): domain Eukaryota; kingdom Metazoa; phylum Arthropoda; class Insecta; order Diptera; family Tephritidae; genus Zeugodacus; species Zeugodacus cucurbitae. Next base: position 3,580,118 of record NC_071667.1, read on the forward strand.
CAATAGTAATTGCAACACATGCGGCAAAACTCTTCGTTTTGTTGTACAACAGCAACTGATATGTTGCGCGTATATATTTGTGTGTGCAAGTTAAGTTCATTGCCGCATTTAGTTTTGATAACAGTTTCCAAATTAGTTAAAGCAACTAAATACGATTAACAAAAAAAAATTGCGAAAATTCAAACACACACACTCTTTCTACTTATCGCAACCGTTCAGAATGTTGCTGCCTCACAAAGGCAGATTTCAGATTTTTCAAAAATTCTGTTAACCAAATTGATTTAAATAAAAATAAGTAAATTCAACCACAACTTATTGCTACTATTTGTATATTATTTTGGAAATTTCCGTATATTTTTTTACTCTCGCACCAAAGTTGCTAAAGAGAGTATTATAGTTTTGTTTACATAACGGTTGTTTGTGACACCCAGAAATAAAATAGTTAGATATAGGGTTATACAGTTGAACTTCCATAACTCGAACTGCACTAACTCGAAGTTCTCCATAATTCGAACTATTGAATTGGCAATAGAAGTCAAAATGCATACAAATTACCTTCTGTAACTCGAAGTTTTTTTGTGGATTATAGTCATTCGAGTTAGAGATGTTCCACTGTATATATCAAAATTATCAGGATGACGAGTAGAGTTGAAATCCGGATGTCTGTCCGTCCGTCTGTCCGTGCAAGCCATAACTTAAGTAAAAATTGAGATATCATAATGTAATTTTGTACACATATTCCTTGGCACCCTGAGGAGGTTGGTATTGAAAATGGGCGTAATCGGACCACTGCCACGCCCACACAATAGCGACCGAAACCGAAAACACATAAAGCGTAATAACTAAGCCATAAATAAAGCTATAAAAATAAAATTTGGTACAAAGGATCACACTAGGAAGGGGCATATTTGGATGTATTTTTTTGGTTGAAGTGGGCGTGGCCCCGTCCCCAAATAAGTTTTTTGTGCATATCTCACAAACCAATAAAGCTATATGAACCAAACTTTCTGCACTCGTATTCCTTACGTACTCCATCACACCATTAAAATAGTTGAAATCGGTAATAACCAGGTTATGTTGAAAATTACTAAAAGTAAGTTATTTAACTCACTAACGTAAAACGTCAGAAATACTAAATTTCACAGAAGAAATGGCAGAAAGAAGCTACACTCAGATCTTTAAGAAAAAGCAAAATGGTCGTCGCGTCGCCCACTTATGGGCCAGAAACTATATCTCAAAAACTACTCGACCATTTTCAATGAAATTCGGTACACACTATTTTCTTGACACCCTGATAATACGTAAATGGGCGAAATCGGTTCACAACCACGCCAACTTCCCATATAACTCAATTTTGTATTTCATCTGATTCCATCACTTTATAATATATAGTGTACCTTGGTGGTGAAAATGAGTGAAATTGGTTCAGGAATTATCTCAGCCCTCATATACCACGTACAATGATGTTCGTTATTCTATTGGACTTTATGTCGAATATACGGGTCAAATTGTGTGTTATCTTAATAAAAATATAGCAATAAATTGCGAGAGTATAAAATGTTCGATTGCACCCGAACTTAGCCTTCCTTAATTGTTTTATGTTATGTTTTTAACTAAGTCTTATTCTAATAAATAATTTTTTGGTGCCTAGTCCAAACATGCACCTAACAACCAAAATCTCATTTTGCCAATGAAAACCATTAACAATTTTTTTCGGATTTTCGGAAATTATTTCTTTTTTCATTGCAAAATTACAACAGTAACGGTAAAAGGAGAAGAAAATTTTCATTTTGTTTAGGTTTATTGCGCTGACTCTTTGACAAAAGTATTCAATCGAATTGGTATACAACAAAATTTCTAAGCATCTGATGCCGAATAGCAAGGCACACACATGTACAAACAAACGCAAACATCTCTACCTCTGAGCTCTTGTACAGACTGCCTTCTTTGTTTGTCTGCCAACCACCGAGCATTGAGCATTTTTAATTGCTTTTCGGGCGAATCCGATCCTATCCGTGCTGTTCGGCTCACTTAAGCAGAGCTTTTATCAGACATTCAGAAAGTGTTTGTATTTGCAACTATGCGTATGTAGATGCTCGTGAGTGGATATACACAAGCGGACATTTGGCAGAACAACATTATTGCACCTGTTTGCATCTATCGACGTCGGCAGAACATTTTCAATACAAGGTGAAATTGCAGGGACTCATAAATTCAGGAATATTTGCATATGTGTATGCATGAGTATTTGTGTATGTGCCAGTGGCAATATCCTGATATGCATATATACAGATATTCAATACCAGTAGATCGGATTTCAAAGACACGCTAGGGAATACACAGATACCAGTGGACATAACTTGCAAGCGTGGAATGTGAGAAAATTGCGTGTGTGGTGGAAGGGGGTGTGAAGTTTAAGTATATTGCAATACACCTGTACCTCTCGTCAGCTCAAGGCTTTCAAACCATTCTATTTTGCTTTAAGTGTAATCACTTCACATCACCTAATAATGTCAACCATTTACTCTGAAGTTGCCGTAGGAATTTTGAACTGAGAAACTCACACATACATGCGTGCATATAGATTTATATATGGTATTTTACGCTTTTATACACACATATATGTATGTAAAATATGTTTGCATTCTTGACAATTTGACTTTTTATACAATTAAATATCAGCACTTCAAATAAACCGATGCATTCAATATTAAAAGAAGTAAACGGTAGTATTCGAATAACAAATAAGGTAGGCTTTCCTTTGAATGCAATCGAATATTAAAATCTCTCGCAATATGTAAGGAAATTAGAAATTTCATATTAGGACATATGAGTATACGGATAAATACATATTGATAGCTCGTATTTGATTGCAGAATTCACTCCACTAAATGCACTCACTTTAAGAATATACTACAACCTAACCACAAAAACTATTCGTAGTCATAAGTTGCAAATAGCATAGCATTACACTCATACATATGGCAATAAAAGAAAATATTTGTGGAATATACACTCGTGTACTACACTCACTACAAACATCTGCAGATGCATCAACAAAGCGCAGCAATAACAAGACGACGGTTATGTATTAAGAATATAACCCTGCTTGATCCCTACGTGTTGGACATGCCCCGCCGTTGGCTGTCATCTGCAGCTGACATTTGTTTTGCAAACGGTACTCTCAAACATTTTTGTTTTTGTTTTGGTACCCTTAAATGTCTTTATGTTGCTTCTATGTTATACTCTCCCACATCCTTATATATCCTTAACAAATGGAATTTCAATACAATGAAACTGCTACGTGTGGGAAAGGGCGATATACCTAATATTGTTTTGGGTTGTGGCTTAAATTGCTGGTTTTCCTTTTTATTAAAATTGTAATCTGTGTCGCTTTTATCGTTGTTGTTTTTGTAACATTTGGTCTGCTGTTCCAGTTGATGTTGGATTTATTGCATTAGATCAGTGAGAAGAAAATGCAAATTGAGTTTAAGGATAAACTTCATATGGAAATTTGGTAAAAGTTCAATTTGTGTGTGTATTATGCGAATTTACTAGTGTGCCTTATACATATATGTGGCCACCACTCTAAAAATATGTTTATAATTTTCTGATTAACCACAGCATTAATGCCACAACAGTTCAGTGAATGCTTTTCAACAACTGTTAGAATTATTTGAGAAGAAACTCATTTTAAAATACATAATATATAGCAATAAAATAAGGCAACTACTTAATGTACGATTATTTATGCGTGTGTGTGTGTTTTGAGAAATATATTTCGCCCGGCTACTCTAAATCATTGCTTACTCTGGTCGGTTTTGTGGGTAAGCTTACTTTCCTTTCTACTGACACTAAATGCTTCACTATTTCTCTCTCTTACTTTGTCGGCATTATTGCCTGCTGTTATTGTTATTGTGGTAAAGCTTATTGCCTTTTTATATTATGTATTATTTTTCCTGCGCACATATGTGTGTTTGTGGTTCTCTGTCATCTTTTTTTTTTTTTTTTTTTTTTTTGATAGGAACAGTATTTGGCGCTGTGGCCACAAACATTCTCATTTACTCCGTTTAGCTATCCGCAAATGGAATAGACATTTACTTTCCATTTGGCTTAGCTTCTTTCATATTTTCCTTCTGCTTTTTATACCGGAAAAATATGGTTTTTCACATTTCATGTGAATTACGCTATAGGAGAGACACACAGATATGGTGAAATACAGACGTCAACTGCATAGTTATTGTATATGTAAATAAAATACAGTGGATTTTCTCTAACTCGAATCATCATAATCCGCAAAAAAACTTCGAGTTAGAGAGACTTCGAGTTTTAGAAATTTTCATTAAAATATAAATTTTTCAAAGACCTGTAAAATACAGATTTATCCACAGTTTTATTTATTTACTTCGCATACAGTTTTATTTAAATACGTTAAAACATGTATTTTATAATTCTGTTTTTCGCAGTTTGCTATTGTTTAGCTCTTGACTTCTGTATACCATGCTTTTTTGACATGTTTTATGCAATCCATAAGTGTTATATCAAATTTTTTATTCGCCTATATATGATTTAAGGGGGGAGCCTGCTTTAGAGGATTCAAAAAATCTATATTTTCAAGGATTTTTTTGGCAAGGAAAGACATGTCTGATTGAAATTAAACTTTTAGGATTTATTCTTATATATTTGAATAGTCTTCTCAATTTTTTTTTGTTATTATACATTAGATATTCTTCATGTTTGAAGAAATTTACGGAGGCGCCTCGAGTGTGCAATTTCTGTGTGGCGGGCAAGATGCAGGTCGCAATTTTCTTTTGAAACAAAAAAAAAACAAAAGAAATAAGTTTTTAATTTTCAATAGTGTAATTCCTAGGTGAACCAAGAAAATTCAACAAAAAGTGAAAAATTCAACAATTTTTCGCAGATTAAAAAAAAATGCATTAAAAAAATCGTTTAAAAACAGGATTAATGTTAACTTTCTTAAGGTATTTTAGGTTCACCTAGAAGAAATTTAAATCCAAATGCAACGCATTTTTTGATTCATTTCGATAGGACGTTTACTTTTTTTCCTATCTTGCCCGCCAATTTGATAAAATCATACAAATTGAAATCCGAGGAATCGCGTGTTAAAGTTTTCGTTCACACAAATTCGTAAATTTCTTCAACTTACTCTATTAATATGCTAATCACCGATTCCTGCTCTATATATCTGAAATTTTGGAGACATATTCTTGGATAAAAATCGATTTTTTGAAGCCTCTAAAGCGGGCTCCTCCTTTAAAGTGACTCCTTTAAGATTCTATCTCGATATTAAAAACATTCTAAAAATTCGATTTATAGAAGGAAATTTGTAAGAAATTTGTTTTCTAAACGCTATTGCCAATTCAAGAGTTCGAGTTATAGAAGTTCGAGTTATGGAAGTTCCACTCTATGTTATTTTAATCAATTTGAATTTTTTGATTTTTTAGAGTTTATAGTTATTTTAGACGAAATACGAGTCGTTATATAAATATTTATTACACAAACAAATAAAACGCCATTCATTTAATTCCGAATTTTCCGAGCCAAAATGTTCACTTTATTATCTACACCCTACATCATTCATTTGCTTCATTTGCTTTCAAATTTTGGCTAATTCTATTTTTTTTATTTTCAACCGCTTTACATTTTGACTCGAGTTCATAAATTATTTTTCGTATATAATGTTAATAAATGTATACATAAATACATACAAGCAGATTAATACACGCGAGAGCATCCATGGCGTATGCGCAACTTTTTGAATTTCCTCGAATTTTTCGTTAAAAATAAATAAAAGCTTGCATAGTTTAAGTGACATTCACATGTGATGTGGCCAAAAGTATCACTGCCACATATCTGCTGTAAATTCATATTTACGCGTGTCAAAATCAACTCAAATGCAATTTCGAAATTTTCAGAAGCCATAGAATTCTAAATGAAAGAATTAAAAGTCATTAAAAAGTTGATGTTTATAAAAATTTAATGAAGTACTCTAAAATAATTAAATTTTAAACTCGAACTGTATGGTATGTGTTACATACATACACACATACATATCAATTGTACATAAATGATATTGCTCATACGCAGCGTATCACATGACCGCCATGTATTGGCGGTTCATAAGAGCTACCCAAGCACACTATTTGCGGAAATGAATTGTTAGTGTTTTATTGCTCTTTGCGAAAATGATTTATTTAATTCTCTCTTTACGAGATTTATGTGCACCGCGGTAAATCCTCGACATTAACGCGCCATAATGACACCAGTGTGCAGCGTTTATATATTTCGCATTAATATTTCAACAGCGAAGTGTGGCGATGCGCAAGTGCAAGTGAAAATTTAAAAGGAGATGACATGGAGCTTTGCTTAATATTTTAATATTGTTATATTGTGGCAGCTCATTTGGGGATATAAAATGAAATATATACAATGGAAAATCGTTTTATTTTATATTATGAAATGAGATTTGCATTCATACTTAGAAATTATCTTCTACGCAATCTAATTCTCATATAGTCCTTTTTTCCAGCCATCTCAGCGCCTCTTATTGCAATATTTTTTAATTGAAATATTTCATATAAATGATTAAATTCAAAAGCACAATGTATTTGACAACGGTGAACTGGTTGAAAAGGGATGAAAAACAATTAAATAATAATTAATATGCCTACGTGGGCGTGGCCCGCTGCTTGGTAAATTCACTCTGTCGAGCTGCTCTCTGTAATGTGTGTGTATGTGTAATTTTCACTCTGCACAGTTTATTTCAAATTACACACTATTAATTGTATCACATTGCTTTTTACAGCTTTACTTGTTGCAAATATTTCAATTAATTGAATTAAAATGGTACCCAAAAGTAAATTGGATCAGACTTTAATGAAGTAGCAACATTTGAAACTTTGTTTGTATCAATAAGTCGGTCAGATACAAAATTAATGCTGCTGAGCATATTGTGATGAATTTCAAAATTTGCCTTAAACAAGAGTAATTAATTCACCTGGCTGCTGTATCATAGAACGCCTTGGTATGTAGCAATGAGCCAATTAGTAAATAGAATCGAGGTAACCAGCTACTGCATGGCTAATGCTTTCAGTAGAAACAATCGAGGCTTCAATTGCAGTTGAATACACCGGTAATTAAAGCCGTACTCTCCAATTGTAAGCAGCAAGGAGCAGATGCGAAAGACAACCAAGCAAGGAATACCAAATATCTGCATCTACTTGCACTTTTGTTCGTATTTACTATGTAGCAATTATGTATTTGTATGTATGTGTTCTAAGCATTCGTATTGAAATAATATTCGAAACTAATTTATATATATTTTCCTATGGTAGACAGAACTTGATTTGAATGTGAGAGTGAGAGCGCAGCAAAAGGACTTATCACTTTTTTTTTATATTCATTCATCTAAATATAGGCAAAACTTTGAGACAAATTAATTGTTGAGACCGACTAAAATAAGACTGGTCTTCAAACTGAAAGCATAATTATTTTCCGAAATTCTCTTAAAATATAAGTAATAACATCAACTCAAAACCAAAAACCCAACCACTACCGATTATGGTCCATGCACCTAATCAAATGCCATCGAATAGCTACCCCCTCCTTACACTGATATAGTTCCACCGTAAACATAAAGAAGGTATGTGAAGCAAGTGCATAGTGTCCAGGGAGAACCAGCTAACAATTGTAAATAAATTTCATATAGTTTTCTGGCATGAGCCAAGCCAAGAAACCAAGCAATGCATGCGACAGCCTGCTCATTCAAAGTAAGGCCTTTTGCTCCAGGTAACGAAGCTGAACGTAAGTGTCTGTGGCAATACTCACAAATTACCTGAGAGTGTTTGCGTGAGCTTTCACAGCATGCTTATTGGTGCGTACGTGCAGCAAATTTCCTGTAAATTATGTTGACAGCAACAACAACAACAACCATTTAATACAACTGTATGAAAAGGATATACAAGCAGCTTACTTCTAAATATACGTGTATATGTGAATATATGCGTAGATGTGTTTAAAATACTATCCTATTAACGAGAGCTCCCGAGTAGCCTGCAAGTGTTTTTATGCGAGTCTAGAGCTTTCAAGTCCATGCAGGGAATTCAAATGCAACTCGCTTTCAATACCAAAGAAAAAGCAAAATACATTTTTACTCCACCAATATCGCCATGTTTGGAACCACCCATATTAGGACTAAATCTACATTTGTAGAATTAAACCAGAAAATTATTAAAACGTGGTCCCTATTTTCATGAATTATTTAGTAGAATTTTGAAATCTGGCAACTCTATAGATTGCATAAAATTGAAATATTTGTCAAGTGAATTAGTTTGGATAATTTTTATACTCTCGCAACATGTTGCACAGAGTATTATAGTTTTGTTCACATAACGGTTGTTTGTGTCACCAAGAAATAATAAGAAAAATGGGGTTATATATATATAAATGATCAGGATGACGAGTGGATTTGAAATCCGGATGTCCGTCTGTCCGTGCAAGTGATAACTTGAGTAAAAATTGAGATATCTTAATGAAACTTGGAACACATATTCCTTGGCACCCTGAGGAGGCCATGACTAAGCCATAAATAAAGTTATAAAATATAAAATTTGGAACATAGGATCGCATTAGAGAAGGGCACATTTGGATGTAATTGTTTTGGAAGAGTGGGCGTGACCCCGCCCCCAAATAGGTTTTTTGTATATAACTCGCAAACCAATAAAGCTATATAAACCAATCTTTCTGTCGTTTCTTTTAGCCATTTCCTTATACAGTCCAAAAATGAAAGAAATCGGACAATAACCACGCCCACCTCCCATACAAAGGTTAGGTTGAAAACTACTAGAAGTGGGTTAACTAAATAACGAAAAACGTCAGATACACTAAATTTTACAGAAGAAATAGCAGAAGGAAGCTTCACTCAGATTTTTTTACAAAAATAAAAATGGGCGTGGCATCACCCACTTATGGGTCAAAAACCATATCTCAGGAACTACTCGACAGATTTCAATGAAAATTGAATATAATATTTTCTTGACATCCTGACAACGCGGTTAAAAAATGAAAATCGGTTAACAACCACGACTACTTTCCTTATAACTAAATTTTGAATTCCACCTGAATCCTTCACTTTATAATATATGCATTAGGAACCAATGAAGATAGCGAAATAAAACTTTACACAAGTACTGTATTTGAGCTGTGGTCGAATTGTCGAAAATAACTAACTATAACTTTTCAAGGCCCCAGATATCGAACATGTTGAACTCAGCGCCTAAAGGCAAATTTTAACCGAAAATATGGGTAAATCTCTCAGATAATTTAATGTAATTCAGAGCAAATTGTTTTCTTCCAATAGTGTGTCTCTGTTCCAAAAATTATTAAAATCGGGTCATAACATCTCCTAGCTCCCATATAGCTAATTATAGGTTTTCGAAAAATTCGTTGGGCTTTATTCCGCTTATATGTATTGGTTAATATGTGATATATCTTAGCAAAAATAAGTGAGCGTATAGTATTGGATATAGTGAACCTTGCTGGTGAAATTGAATGAAATCGGTTCAGGAATTACCTCAGCCCTCATATCTATATATGACGGTTTTCATTATTCTATTATACTTTATGCCGAATTTATGGGTAAATTTGTGTATTATCTTAATAAAATTTCTTCAATAAATTACGAGAGTATAAAATGTTCGGTTACACCCGAACTAAGCCTTTCCTTACTTGTTAAAATTATATATTCTTATAAATATAAATTTAGCATCCTTAGTCAACTTCTCTATTTCCTGCAAGGCATTGGCTTGAAGGTGTAAGCATTTAAAATACTGATACTGTAAGTAGTATAAACGTGTAGGCGAACCGTTGCTCACATAAGACTTTTTTCCGTTTTTTTTTTATTATTTTAACCTGTGGCTCTCAGCAATTCTAGCAGCTCAACTTGACTGGCAAAATAGCACAATCCTTGAAAGTCGAGCTGTTGCTGCCGAAGATTCAGTTGCAAATTGCTGCTGGCAACAACAGCAATGTCTGTCAGGCAACCGGAGTAAACCTAATACAATGTAGTTGAAAGAGAAGAGGCATTAGGCAGTGACTTTGTGCACGTCTCAAATTGTTGATGCTCGAAAAATGGTACGCATATACAATCTCACAGCACTTAGCAACCAAACCAACCACGACTGAGGGTGCTCAAAGTAGTGTAAACCGACCTGTACAGAGGCGTCAGAAGGCGTGGCAGCTCATAGATAATACCTATATGATTACAATTTCAAGTGTAAATTCCTCACTTACTCTGTACTACGCCGCAAAGTATGCTCTATTATTTTGTAATACGATACAGTCTTAGAGAGTGCATATTATGTATATGTATGTGTATAAAATATTTGTTGAGAGAAAAAGTAATTTGCAATTTTTTATTGTGTTGATTAAAATTTCGAATTCGAATATCGCATGATTTCGATTTTATTGCCCAATTTCAAAAGCAAGCAACAATTTCATAGGCGTTAACAAAACGATTTGTGTTTGCATAGTCTTTAGCTCTAAATGCCAAATTTGCAGTTGGAAACAATTTCGTGGTAGTTGTCTATTTTTAGGTGTTACACCTATTTATTTCTTATACACGTGCGTTTATTTGAAGCCAATAGATTGCATATGCCACCATTGGCAGCAAAATGATTTTATTTGAGAAACAATGCATATTTTCAGGCACATAAGGATTGACAATATTGGGCTAACTCATACACAGATATGTCTATGTCTGCACCGAGTTGCATATTTTAAATGCCGCTGTGGTTTAGATCGCACAAGTGTTTTTGTCTTTTATCATTACAGCAGATGCTCTTCAAATACTAAAATGTTTATGGTTAGCTGCCAAAAAGTATGTAATGTGTATTGGTTTTTTAATTTAGCAAATATATTTTACTTCGTTCGGACTTTTTTCATTTGTTTGGAACAGATTTTTTTTTCGGCAATGGCAACTCTATACTGAAACACTAAATTAAATTAAACGATTATGCAATTGTATATATTTTGCAATGTTTTTCTTTGCTTTCTTGCATGTAAAATTGAGAATAATCTGGCAAGTAGATTTCGAGTACTTGCTAAGAATCATTGCCTGCTTTTAGGCGCATACGCCTATATGTTTCATTAATATAAGAGAAGCATGTTAAAAGAAGAAAGGAACATTGTTAAGTAAAACGAATATGGTATGGTATTATTGAAGGGGAAGAAGCTTTCAACGATAGACGGTTATCCGTGATTGCGAGTTTATATCATTGCTTAAACCAGTTGATTTTCAACCATCTACCCATTCGTACTAAATTCGCTGTGCTATTGTAGCTAACTATTTGCATTTGGCACAATTTAAATGCCTTGAGAACCTTAAATATCTTGAAGCGACTTTTCGGTCTCACCGCTGTGACGACAGCCGCATTTTTATTTAATAACAAGCGACCATCTGTGGGGACTCTTGGCCTGGATGGTATTCAAATGCTCAGCAGTGGTCAATATTTGTCGGTAACCTCACTGCAGGGAGTTTACTTACGGTTTACGCTGCCCAGTGGCGTAACCGCAAAGTGCTGTGAATTATTTTTGTGAAATAGATAGACGCGGAAGAAACAGACGAAATCAGTACTACAAACTGATGTTATAATGTTTTGTGTGGGTGTACCTCAGATGCCTGTATTCCCGGAAAACTAACATTTATGCTTTCAGCTCATTCATACATTTACTCCCTGGAGTATTTCATTTACGTCAATCACACACTGGCTGTCTTCATGCCTCTTACGCTTTTCCTTCCTCTTTTTATCCGCAGTAGAAGGCCTCTTTATTACCATTTCAAGCGCTGCTCATTCATTACTGCTTGTTAGCCCACTTTTGCTGAGAATAAAAGAAAACAAAAAACTAAAATTTCTACAAATTCAACAAATTCAAAAAAAAAAAGAAAAAAGTAAGAACGCAAATGGCATTCGGGTCTATTTTATAAACCGAAAAAAAAAAACAATATTTGCTTACTTTGCTTGCTTGCTGACCACTTGCAGTTACATTAAAAATGCTCCAAATAAAGATAGCAATGTCCTTTTGCTACCACACACATCGCGAACAACACTTAAAGCAGCAAGAAAAATGGAAGTAGGTAAACAATTTAAGCTCCACAAGGGTCTGCTGAGACTAGTATTTGGGGTATTGCGGCTGTGCTGGCGTTTACGCAGCTGCTGAATGGAATTGAAGTTGTACGAAATCCCCGCTTACCTCGTAGCAAATGTGTGGTTGGGGGCCAGAGTATGTCTACAACGTTATCACCAGCAACGATCCCAACGGAAGCATAAGTTGTCATATGCTCTTGAACCACTCTACCGGCGTGTGTGTATGTATGGTTGTTGTGGAAATAGCGAAATAAGGAAATTGTGAAATTTATTAGTCCTCCGGGTATTTATGTTGCCATGAAAGAAAATATTAATGAAATTGACAGCGACGTGTGGCGGGGATGAAGTGCCAGGAGAGATGCTTAAATAATATGCTTTTATACGTGTGCGTGCTCAAACATCATAATGTGTCTATGGCTGTCTAAATATAGTTTGTGCAGCAACGTATGCATACAGTCTGCAACGATACTATGTATACCGACGGAAAGGAAGAATTCAATATTACAAAATTAAATTTCAATTTCTTCGTGTTATTCTTCTTTATATATTTCTTATGTTGTTAATACATACAGTGGGAAGCTAAACTGTCCGGATGTTTTGCACTAAGGAAGTAAGGTAATGAAAATAATACAAATATAGGTATATTATCAGATATATGTATTGTTTTAAATTAATTGAACATTATTCTAAATTATAAAGCACAAAAACTCCTATAAATTGCTTCAAAAATATAAAAAAAAATTAAAAAACAAAAAATTCACTATTCGGACACTTTTGCACTGTTTGTTGAAACCAATTAACGTTGCCAATTTAATATTTCGTCCAAAGGCCTTTATTTCTAATTACGCTTTCAATACGTTTTGGCATACTCTCCACCAACTTTTTGATGATATCACGGTCAAGAGCTCGCCATTCATGTTGTATTCTCTCCCAAAGCTCGTCAACATTTTTTGGTGGGTTTTCATATGCTCCCTGCCTTCTTTTCACAATAGCCCATACATTTTCTATTGGATTCAGGTCTGGGCTTTGTGCAGGCCATTCCATTGTCCCAAAAGTTTGGTTTTGTAGCCAGCTTTTAACTATTTTGGCCGTGTGCTTCGGATCGCCATCTTGCTGAAAAACAACTTCTTCGGTTGGATAAGCACTCTCGTCAACAAATTCTGGTAAATTTGTTTGTAGAATATTCAGGTAATCCTCCTTCTTCATTATACCTTGTATTCTCACCAAAGGTCCAATGTTCCACCAAGTAAAACATCCCCACACCATTATACTGCCGCCACCATGTTTCATCGTTTCCTTCACATGGTGCTTTTGGATGCGCTCCTGCGGCCTATGCCAATAGTATTCTTTTCCATCAGACTGGTATCGGTTGACTTTAGTTTCGTCGCTCCAAATAACCCGTTTCCAGTCATCTACTGTCCAATTTTTGTGGGTTTTACAGAAATGAAGGCGTCTTTTCACATTTCTATCGGAAAGTGCTGGCTTTTTCTTTTTCACACTGGCTACTAAACCAATTCTATTTAATGCGCGTCTAACCGTCCAGGAACTGACATCCTTACCAATACTTTTTGCAGCATTTTTCGGGGTCTTGGTGTCCTTATTATGTAGCAAACGTTCAATCTGCCGGGCATCACCATCAGAAAGTAGTCTTGGTCGACCTCCTTGGTTATTATTGCAAGCTACATTTCGTCGTTTTTTTTATATCATTTACCGTGGATTTACTTAAATTTAATTTTTCAGCAATTTTACGGCATGAATAATTATTTTGCAACAAATTTATCACATTGTTTTCAATATCAGTTGGCGTTTTTCTCATTTTTGAAGATCTTTTAATTTTTTATTTAAAAATCATGTTAATCACTTCACAGGTCAAACAATAATGCACAAATAGAGCAATAAAAGCTTGATAACGAGACAACAACCAAAAAAAAAAACCAACGGGTTAAATACCGTTACATTTTAACAAAGCAATATCATGATAATGTTTATTTCTTGTACTGCGCAAAAGTGTCCGAATAGTGAATTTTTTGTTTTTTGTTATTTTTTATTTTTTTGAAGCAATTTATATGAGTTTTTGTGCTTTATAAAAAATAAAAAAATACATATATTCTGATAATATACCTATATTTGTATTATTTTCATTACCTTACTTCCTTAGTGCAAAACATCCGGACAGTTTAGCTTCCCACTGTATATACATTGGTTTAAATTGATTTCTTAAAGTTTTCCAACAATTGATAGTTAAAAAACTCATTTAGTTCCAAAAGCCATGTCATTAGTAATAGAACATTGCACACGTAGTCGGTGTTTGGAAGCATATTTCATGCACGGAGTAGCTCCTCACGCGCCAAACACACTTTTAAAATCCGTAATATTATATCTTTGAGCAATATCAACTGTAATCTCAAAATCTGCAAAACCAGTTTAGCCCGTACATTTTGAAATCACTGCACGATCTACAGTGTCTACATAGTTCTATTGCATACTGTAGGTGTCATAAGTGGAAAGTGTATATTTGGTTTGCTAGTTTCCCTTTTGGTAGCACAACATCCTCTCGGCCAATTTGTGTTTTTTGAATTTATGTGCGCCCTTCTACCGCAAATAATCAAACGCTCTTTAGGTGATCAATTCACTCGGCTATTGAAAGTAAAATGGATAAGTGTATAAATGTATATGTGTGTTCACTGGTTTGTGTTCCGAGTTTGTGTTCTGTCGGAAATTAAGAGATGCCAAGTATTTCCTGCTTATATTGGTGTGATGGAGGTAAATTTTGACATAACGGCGAAATGTTAACATGCTTGTTTGTGTATACGAGTACATACATGCATAGTCACATCATCGTCAGATTATTTTTGTCTGTAGCGTATAGCTTCGAATAAACGCTCTTGTAAGCTTAATATTCATTTATGCGTATATTATGTGGTAATTTGCATAGAATATTAATAAATGGAAATTGCAACAAGTGGAATTTTGAAAATTGATATACATCTGAGCATGAATTATTGCTTTTGTTGATATTAATTGAATGTGTTGCAACGGTTATCAATATATCAGCATATAAATATTAATCGAAGTGAGAAAACTACAGAATTATGAGAGAATAGTACATGTATAAAGAATATATATAAAACATGAAATATATTTCTAATAATTTCTGCATGCTGCAATCTGAAATTTTAATTTAAATGTGAAATAAACAGCAAAAAGCACAAATTAGAAATAAATTAGATGCAAAAAAATATAAAAGATGTCAAACACGAGGGAGAAAAATGCCTGCCATAACAGGCAAACACACCCACACAAAGGCACGTTCGTGTGCATGCATAAAAATTTACAGTAAGAATATAATTGTTACAAATGGTTTAAACCCCGTGCTAACAATATTGAAAAGTACCGTGGAACAATGCAATAAAGCCTGTGCAGACCACGAAGACACCCACATATTTGCACACACAAATGGAAAGTGATGCGCACAGACTCAGTCTGTTGTTGCTGCAACCGAATTGCGCTCGCACGTTTTGCGGCTTACGTAAGCTTAAAGAGCTTGCGCGCTAACAGGTTCCCTTTTATTTTATTATTTTTTATGCGCCCGCCACAGCAATAAATATACGTACACATATATCTCTACCATTGCGTTGCTCGGCACTCGTTGTGGCAGCTTTAACGTGTATCAGTTTACTGCAAATTGCATTCCTTCTCACTCGCTTGGGTCTCCTTTTTGTGGGGAAAAAAAGAAAAGAATAACGAAGCTTTAGTTAGCGAAATATTTTCGTTTGTTTTTGTTGCATTAAGTGCGGTATATTCTGTGTGCAAAACACACTGGTTTGCTATTCATTTTTATCATAAGACACCGTCGCTGAAGCTTATATTCAATGTGAGATTGTTTTTAAATTGGCGTAGCATACTTTTTGGCTGAAATGCAATTTATAGTTAGTTACCTCACTCTTGTTAAAACGATTGTTTGAGAAAATATTGAAAGACGTGTACACTTTAAAAATATCAAAAACTGATGTATTTTTTTTTGCTCAAGGCACACTTTCGATTTATCCACAAATATTATTACATATTTTCATCCAGATAATAATGTTTGGACTCATACATAACACCACTCGTAAAGTTTTAGAATATAAAAATTTAAATATATTTATGAAGCTTGATACAGTATTTACACACATTTTTTTGCGTCAAAAGTATTTACACACTGCGATTTAGCCTTTATCCTTGGATTTGGTTTGAACAAGAGCAATAATTGGATTCTATTGCATTCATGCAAGCCTAACTCAGCCTTAAAATATAAAAATTGGTAAATAAAATGCCGAAAACAAAGGAATTATCGATTATAACTAGATCGGAGACTGTTACTAAGTTTAACGACTGGGGTTTCGGCTTCGGAGTTAGTTAAAATTTATAGAATTTGATGGAATACTGTTTATAATGTTATTGAAAAAAGGACACGAAATATTGCAAGGACAATTTAAAGATAACTGGACGGAAACCTGTGATAACTCAAAGAGAATGCAGAAGATTAGTAGGAACTGTCGTACAAAATTCCGCAATTAGTCCTATTAATATTGCAGCACCATCGAATCAGCATATTGCATGAACAGGCAATGCTGCTACGCTGCTCAGGACATTAAAAAAGTTAACATAAATACCTGACGTTTGGCAAAAATTGGTCAATATTTTCGAAAATAAAAAAGCGATATGCCAGCCATTTGCCTTAAATTAGATCCTGGAGCTCGTCGTGGGCAGATAATGCTGAATTTTGGTTCCAGGGCTTGTTTAGCAAACGTTTTATGCAATTACTACGTGAAAATAAGAAATATGCAGTTTAGGCGCTAAACAGAGTCGGAGGTGACATGCTGATTTTTAAGGGAAGTATTCCTTACTTAAGTTTTGGAAATTTGCTACTAATTTAGGGACCCTAAATCGTCCGGATATATCAGAATTCATATGACCATGCCATTGTAGTGGTTAGTCGGCCTTTTCCTACTATTTACTACATTTTACAACAGGCCAATGCTCCATGTAAAAGTACTATAATTTATCAATAGAAACCAGATACCGAATATGAGAACCTCGATGCCCATAGCTAACTTTTTACCAAAAATATCGAGAAGTCTTCTATATATCTTAATAAAATCCAGAAGGCATCTGTTCCTGCTAATATTTATAAATATTTTCAGATTTCCAATTGGCTTTATTTCTTATATATCGGTCAATATGTAAGCAAAATTATGTTATCGTTTGATCGACCTTCTAACCTATATATAACAATATTCGTCATTCTAGTAGACTCTATGCCGAATATTTTGATAAATTTATGAGTTATTTTATTGAATTTTGGTGTCAGCATGTTCTCGAGAATAGATCTTCCCTTAGTACATATATATATCTGGTTGACTTTCCCTTTAAATACCTGAACAGCTTTTCTTTTAAAGACAGACAGACGGAATTTACCACTCCTGTGAGCCTTGCAAATTGCGGTAGTATAAAATGGCCGGTTACACCCGAACTTAACCCTTCACTACAAGTTATTCACTCAATTTATATCGCAATTTTCACGAATTCAATTTAGCTCAGCGCATACAAAAACAAAGTGCCGCTCTTGTGCTCTCGTGAACAGAAAAACTTTTACAATTTCGCGCAGATTTTTAATCAAAACTGCAAGCTTAAAAGGAGATAATCAGAAATTCCATGAAATTGCACCATATCCACAAATCAAATTCAGGTTATTTATCAGCTTGCAACACGCACACACACACACACTCACACGCATACAACGGCAACCGGCTGCCAGCAACGTACACGCAAATCAACGAGCAACACAGAATAACAAGCTGCTGGAAAGTGAAGAGTTATGCTCTCGCTATTGACTGCAGCTGTTGCAAATGCAAAAATTTGCGAAAAATTGCAGCTCGTCAATTTTTTGATTGCACACCAGCCAACAGCGGACGGAAGTTGTTCATTCACTTTGTGCATTTGTAGCTGCTGCTTGGCCCTTGATTAGTTGCTGCATGTGCTACAAATCGGTACATGACTGAACATTAGTTGTAAATGCGAGTACATCGCTGGCATATTGCTTTCTTGCAGCAACTGTTGTGTTGCTGGTGTCTGAGCCAAAGGGACCGCGCTCGGGTGATTGACAGGTTGGTCAAGGGGCGATTGCTTTCTGTTGCACATTGAATTCTACTAGCCAATCAGAGTATGAACACTTTCGCATGCAACTGAGTGAATATGTAGTCATTGTACGGTCTACTCTCTCTGCAGTATTGTTTGGTCAATATTCACCTTTGGATTTATCAATGAATCTTTGTACACTTATTATACACAACAGTTTGCCTGTTTTTGCGTATTTATTCAAATAATCTTCAGCATTCTTATGGTATATGGTAGCTTTCATCTGACCTCTTTCGTTACTTCGGTGGCTTCTTAATATATCAGACCACCTTTACCATTTCTTTCGCAATTTACTTCGGTTGAAGTTACATTGAAAATCAAAAGTCAAAATAGCGATAGATATTTTTTTTATTTATTTAAAAAAATTTATGGAAGCATGCATCAATTCATCTTCCATATATGTTGCACAACTTCAAATTTAATATGTAGTTGGAAAATATTTTCATCTGTGGTTTGGCTTTCAATTGTAGCCTGTGGGCATTTCCTTCATATTTGCTTGAATTTCATATTTTATTTTCGAGAATATTAAGTAAATTACATATATTCAAATTTTCGTTTGCCGCCAATTATCCACACACCACCAAATCCACTTTCATGAAATAGTAAAGATTTTTTATTTTATTTATTTAAGGGAAATGCAATTATCAATAATTATACTAACTATAAATTATAACAATGCCTTCGGCTGTAAGAGAAATTTTATTTCATGGATGGAAAGTGTGAGTGTAAAATTTACACTGTAAATATAGCATAATTAGCCAGCACGATAAGGCTAAGTGCACAGTGTAGGAGAATTAAAGCATTTTTGGTCGTTTTTAACATAACCTTTGTATGGGAGGTGGGCGTGGTTATAATCCGATATTCTCCATTTTTGGACTATATGGAAATGCCTGAAAAAAACGACTCCTGATAATTTCGTTGATATAGCTTTAGTAGTCTAAGAGATATGTACAAAAATCTTAGTAGGGGGCGGGGTCACGCCCACTTTCCCAAAAAAATTATATCCAAATATGCCTCTTCATAGTGCGATCCTTGGTAGCAAATTTTATTTGCTATAGCTTTATTTATGGCTTAGTTATGGCACTTTATGTGTTTTCAGTTTTCGCCATTTTGTTGTCGTGGCAGTGGTCCGATTTTGCTCATCTTCGAAAGCAACCTTCCTATGGTCGCAAGAAACAAGTGTTCCATGTTTCATCAAAATATCTTAATTTTTACTCAAGTTACAGCTTGCACAGACGGACGGACAGACAGACAGACAACCGGATTTGAACTTCACCCTGATCTCTTTGGTATATATAACTCTATATCTAACTCGTTTAGTTTTGGGTGTTACAAACAACCGTTATGTGAACAAGACTATAATACTCTCTTTAGCAACTTTGTTGCGAGAGTATAAAAACGACGAATTATACAAAGTGGGTCTATTTAATTTTTTATCCCTTTGTTGCTCGCATATTGCTGTCACTCTACACCTCATAACACTATGTGTGCAGCCTTACTACTGATTCATGAAACAGCACGACACAGATGTGCAACGAGTTAAATGTCACAAGCACTGTATGTTTACGCTTCATTTAATATGAAAATTAAGTCGCATAATTACGCAGCTGTCCGCAGAAAATCACAAAATAATCAACGGCCAGCAACAGGTGCCAGCGACATGCAACATACAAATTCAATAGGTTTTTTTTATAGCTTACTTTACCTTTTATCTATGTTTTCCCGTTTCCTACCATTCTTTATAATTTGATATTATTTTTCCTTCTTCCTCTATTTCCTCGTTTTTATATCATCAATGAGTTGCTTTCACACAATGTCACTGCGACAACGACGCTCACTCCTGATGCGCTGCAAATGCTGCTGCCACAGATATCTTAATGCGCTGTGCGCCGAAAGAAGAAAATGCTGAATGAATTTAATTACGAGAAACACACAGGAAAGCGGAAAGAAACAAGAACACAAAGAAACGAATCTTCATGAAAATGCAAAATAAAAGAATTGTGGTGATGAGAAAAGATATGCTAGGAAATTAGCAGCAAAGTACACGGCTGCTTGCTAAGCAATTGAGTGAAGTTGTTAATAGCGAATGCAAAGAAAATAGTGAAATTGTTGTTGCAAGCAGACTAAATGGTTGCTGACTGTCTCAGCAATAAGCGCAGATGTATCTTCTAAATGTTGCCAACTCTATTCAAAGCAGAAATTGTGTATACAACAACTAATTGATATTCAGAGTGCAAATGTCATTACCATAATTATATACCCAGATACATAAATATGTAGCATTATCGGACTAAAATTTGGTGAGAGATGCGACAATTCTTTAGCACAAAACTCGACTTTCTTATTCAATACGACTGAATATCAGCAATCGCTCATGATTCGAAAAAAAATATTTTGCTAATACTCGTAACACACAAGCGTTTGCGGTAGTCTGCTTTACAGGCTTCAAAAAATCGATTTTTTTGTTTTATTTTAAATCTCTTCCAAAACTATCCAAGAATATGTCTTTAAAATTCCAGAGGCCAATTCGACATATTTTCGAAGCTAGAGCAGTTTTAGTGGCCGAGCGTCGGGCAGGTGATCTAGCTTCAGTATTAAATTATCTTCTATTTGAGCTAAAAAAGTTGGACAAAAGTATTATTTAAACTACTTGTTTTGCAACTTAAAGTCAATTCTTTTCTTAAAAAAAGTGATTTTTTTTAAACTTCTTAAAATTTTGGAATTTTATAACTTCTTCGGTATTTTTTTAGTTTTTTAGTAAAGAAAAGAAACTTATAAAAATTAAAAAAAAAATTTGGTTCGACTGTTTCAGATGCATCGCACGACTTCCATCACCGGCACCGATTTACAAGTGCAGACTCCAGGCGCTCCAGAAAAATACTTACAACTTTGAAAAAATTTCAATATTTTTCAATAATAAATATTGTTTTTTAAACCTTAAATATAGTACACTATCGTCTTAAAATTCCGTTTACCGCAATCATTTCCTTCCCTTTCAAAAATAATTGCTAAAAAACGCTTTTTTTCGGCTTCTAAAGCAGACTACTGCCTTAATTTATATACATCATAACTCAAAATAAATTGAATTGTTTCTTAATTGTTTTAAATTTTATAATTTTTATGTAATAATTAGATATATTTTCAATGTTTTTCTTCTTTCGGGTATGTCATACAAATCTAAAATTTCGGGTCACAGAAAACTTGAAGTCGTATGTTGATGAAACATGAATAGATAAGTATGCATAAAAATAAGTAAAAAATTCCACTGTATACAAGAATTCTTAATATATGAAACCAAAAATAGAAATCAATATAGTCGAATATGTATCATAAACATCTGGCAACTCTAATACCTGACTTAAAATCAATCTGATTACTGTAGCATAGATATTGTATTTTGTCATTCTAGCAATACTAGCGAAGAAATCAGAATGTTTAGAAAACTAGAAGGAGACTTCCTTCAGCATAAATATTTTTTATATTATTTACATAAAACATTTTTATATAAAAAATAGATGATTCGTAAAAATATATGAAGAATCCATTAGTAA
This sequence comes from Zeugodacus cucurbitae, assembly GCF_028554725.1. NCBI lineage: Eukaryota > Metazoa > Arthropoda > Insecta > Diptera > Tephritidae > Zeugodacus > Zeugodacus cucurbitae. The sequence goes on from NC_071667.1 coordinate 3,602,013, forward strand.
AAGTTAAAAGAAACTCTACTGTGGTACAGGGAAAATTTCTTATTACAACAAACTTAAAGTGAAAGAAGATCTAGTTGAAAAAGAGGAAAATATCTCACGCCGAGACATCGAGCTACCGCAGGAATAAAACTTTGTATGCACATCGTACGAAGATATTGCATACCTTTAGGCGTGTAGCCTGCAAATAACATAACTACCTTTACGCGGGTTAGCAACTTAACTCACCTGCACGTCGTTGTTGCAGCGACGAAATTGATTGCTAAATACCGAACGTGCTGGCGCTTGCGAAGCTAACAATACACAAAATACAAACAACAACAACAAAGTGCATGTAAAGCCAATCGATGTGCGAATAGCATGACGACAAGTGACTAAGTTCCTAGAAAACTTGAGAAATGGCGTAAAAAAGTAATCAAAATTCGAGAAGGTGAAGTTTTGAGTGGCGTACTGCTTAACACAAGCTTCTCATGTACGTCTTATGTGTGTTGTCAAATACACGTAATGGCTGTGTGTGTATGAGTAAACATGCTCGTGTCAATGTGCATGCATTTGTGTGTGTTTGCCAGTGAAGTTGTGGCAAGTGTGGCAGACGAGCGCAAGCAGATTTTTCGGCAAGAAAGGAATAAGTTGTGAGTAGTAACGCTCCTCAGGAGTTGACATCACGACAAGAAAATTAAATCGCACCATAACGGCAGCGCGCCAGATTTATTTATAAGCGTTTGCTGTCACAAACAGTTGCCGATTGCAGCGCATGGCTTACAAGTGTTTATGTGTGTGTGTGTAAGCATTTTATCACAAATGTTTGCCTCTCAATTCAATCGAGCACTCTGCGGCGACATAACATGCTGCTGCGCTTGCTTCCGCCATTGTCTTGCTTGCACTTACACTGCCTCCCCCCACCTTCGTTGTTGCAACGTGTTGAAAGCAAATTTCGTGATTCGGTTGCCCGCAGTATGTACGTGTATATGTGTCCTACGAATGCACGTGCTCAGCGCTGTCGATACCAGCGGTTGTTTGCGGAAACTTGCCTCACGCAATCACTTGGGTGACTGTATGTGTGCTCTGCTCACATGCCACTGCATATAGACATCATACCATCGAAATTGCATTTATCTGTGTGCCTGCATTGTCCCGACTGAGTATATGTGTGTGTGCTTTCATGCAGCACTTGTAAGGTGGCTGCAACAATACCCGGACCTGTGTAGGGCACTTTACTATAAAAAAGCTTTCCCGGCAACTGTCTGACCGTGACACAGCGCACAAGTATATGCGCTGTTTGGAAGTTTTCATTATAGTGTATTAACATTTATTTTTTTATTTTTTTTTATTGGACACACTCATTTGTATTTGCTTTGTGTCGATTCATACGATGTGCCAGTTTCAGCACTTTTTACCAGTTTCAAGTGCAGTCCAATGCTGGATTGCCGCAACTCATCATAACCGCCTTTCAACATTCGAGTATTTACTATGCAATCATGAATACCAATTTTTTCTACCTCTCACTTCTTCGTTGCTAAATTTAACATACACATACAAATACGCTAATAAATGCGCGTTAATGTTTATACATACTACATAAGTAAGATATGCTCTGATATACATGTGAGATACTCGTGTGTACTCCCAGCCATATTTTCCTACTCTCCTCTTTTTCTATCACACCCTTACCCACCCTCTCTTTAGCATTCATATATGCTTTTCTGGAATAATATTAACACATCAACCGAAATGTCCCATTTTATAAGAAAGTCATCTCTCATTTGCACTTTTATTTGCCACATTTCAATTTTGGCTTCTGCAGCGAAAGCTTGGAATATTTATAATCAAAATCAAGTCTCTTCTAATGTCAATGTAACCTCTGATTACCGCAATTCGATCTTTGAACTATAAATTTTTTCCCGCATTTTTACAAAGATATATAACAATTCGTATTATACTAAAATTAACACAGTGGTTTCAAACTCCCTTTTGAAGTACAGCACGCGTCAGATTTTACCACACCGAAGAATCAAACCAACTCTGATATACATATGGGCATTTCCGCCAGAAGGTCCCCACCACAGACGAAATATTAAACATTATTAGAATTACAAAGTTTTTGCATATTTTCGTAGGAAAATATTTAAATTTATTATTATTTTTATTAAATTAATTTTAAATTAATTCATAACCAATTACGAGATATACGACAGCCAAGTCGCATAGGATTTTTCTACTGCATTTGTTTTTTCGTCAAAATTGTTAAAGGAACATATCATGTATTAATTTTTGCTTTGTATAAAACCTTTATAAGGGTACAAAGAGCAAAATAAAATGCATAAGGAAGCATGCGATTGCAAATAACCGTAAGTTTTTGCTCTCTTATTATCCTAAATTTTAATGTCCCGTGCGACATCAAAAAACAACACTTGTTCCCACATCATTGCAAATATTTATAAGCAGCAAGCTCGCCAAATTTTGGGTATAAACAGTAAATTTTTATACAATTAAAATAAAAAAAATTTTGTTAAAAAATCAGAAGATTTGTGGTTTTGGTAACCACTTAGAATTTAAAAATTAAGAAATCCTTTAGTTGCTTTTCTAAAATATTTATTTTTTTTTATTTTTTTGAGGCAACTGCTCTCAGTTTAAAATCAAATTGATATTATCAAGCCTGGTTGATTTTATAAAATAATTAAAATACTCTTCACTGCTCCCACAGTTTTAAAAGGAAAGTCTAGCAGATAACGAAATCCAAAAATTTGTATACCCGTGGACAGCATTTTCTGAAAAAAAACTGTATTTCACATTCATAATACTATTTTCATTTCATACTATAGAATTTTTGTTGTGTTTTTCGTTGGATGTTGGTCCAAATAAATAAATAAATACATTTACTATTTTTTTAAGCAATTTTATTGGACTTGTTGTTAAATAAGTTCGTATTATAACAACAAAATCAACATAAATATTATGATGGAAAAAAATGTCCCGTGCGAATGTGGTTAATATTTAATTAAAAAAAAACTATAAATTTTTTTTGGGTGAAATTCATACCAATTTTAAAGGCATCCTTTCACTACGCTCTACAATCAAAAACATTTGAATATTGCCACAAAATTCGCTGAAATCGCCGGTTGAATCGTTGGCCCCAAAAACGACTTCCAGTTTTTGTCCAGTGCGAATGCTTTGGTTTTTTGCAATTATCTTGAAAATGAAAACCGTTCCAAAATCAACCTTTACACTAAATATAGAGCTAATGAAGGGCTTTTAAAATATTCTACTGTCAAAATTAAAAAAACATTTGAGTTCATATTTTTTTTAGTTGAAAGGTGTACGATTGTCATGTTCGACATGGCGGAAATGCCCATATGTATAAATAAATGATAAATCATTGAAAATCTATGCGCCATATTTTCAAACATACCTCACGGTGACTTGAGTATATTGAATATGGTTTCAATTTCGTTCGTCGTTACCGTTGTGAGAGTGTCTGTGCGTACATTCTCACTTTTACAATAATGCTCTCAATGCTAACAAGCAGACAAATTGGAAAAGTTTCCGAAACAGTAGTTCCAAATTATAAAATTTGTGTCCATGCAAACAATAAAAAAGCAAATAGGTGAAGATGAAGTCGAAAAGCAAAAGGTGAATTTTGCCACAAACGCAGTTGCAACTGCAATTTTCACACTTTTTGCTGACAATTTTGTCACTATTTCGGATATTTCAGAACAACAACAACAACAGCACGTTGACAATAAAAACAAAACATGAAAACAATGCAGCAAACGAAATGAATTTAATAACAACAACTATAATGCGGTAGCAAAAACAAAAGGAAAACACAGCAAACACAAATAAAAGTTGTGCTACAAAGACAAATAGTAAACAGCAATAAAACGCCCGGAAAACAAGCGAGCAAATAAACGGAGCAGGCAGAGGAATGTAAACGAGCTTAATATCGACGCCGGAAGGACAGGTGTGCGGGCGGCAGCAGCGGAGACAGTGTCAGCACAAAGAAGCTGGGTGGGGGCAGAGGTCAGCAGAGTGGATAGCCGAGACGACAAGTGCGGAAGCTGTGCAATGAAACCGGTTGCAATAAAAAGCAAATGAAATGAGAAAATTCATTGCATCGAAAAATGCCGTTACTTGTTTTCCTTTGCACACACTCAGCTGGATATTTGTTGTTGTTTGTACAAAAAAAGAAATAAATCAGCAACATCGTTGTGCACATGCAATTCATGGCGAATCGCTGCTAAAGCCCCATCTCTGTGCTCTTCAAACAACTTTACAGAAGCACACACACACACACATACACACGCTGCTCAACAAAATTTAACAACAAATTTACTTGTTTCCACCTTTATTTTTGCAGTCGGTTTTGTTTTTCTTTTCGTTGTAAACTAAAGTTGTCCTTTTGGCCTATCGAGTGTACTCACCGTTGGCCTGGTTGCCTGCAGTCAACAATCAGTCTGCAATGTTGTACATTACATACATATATAAATACGGTAAATAATATATGTATATGTAACTCGATGTTTGGTAGTGAATCGTTCGAAATAAATGAAAATTGAACAATTTTAAGTGAACTCCTTTTCGATCACACACATGAAATTCATGTTGTAATACTACAAAAATTTCAGTTCAAAATAATGAAATTTCGAACTCGATAATTCGACGCTTTCACCATGTTGAATTCAATTCAATCGATTTCGAGGCAATACGAAATATTCTGATTATTACAGTTTTATTGATTTCGAAGAAAATGAAGTTTTTTTAAACTTCGCTAGCGCCCTTACCCTCATCGCGCAGCCACAATTACAATTACGTCCTCGATCAATACATTTAGGATTATTTGTGACGATTATGCGGTCGGATTGATAACGAAATGAGTTTGTAAATACAACACATGTGCCGGAAAATCGCATAATAATCGAGATTAACTACAATAGACCAACCCCCGTTCGCACACAAACTTACCACACATACTGATTGCACCAACGGTGGGCCGAGAATCCTATTAGCAACAGTCGGTCTTACAAATTATGACATTCAAAGAACGTGCTATCTCTTCGCATATTCGTGTATGTGTTCGAGAAGCGTGCAGCTCGAGAATTTCATTACAGCATCGCAACGACGAGGCGCTCAATCAACGCCGCCATCAATTTCGCATTGGAAACGCTTCGAAGGGTAGAAAAGACACCAAAGCAATCAATCTATGGATGCCGACGAAAACTAATAAAGACATGCAGAATCGTCGAAAATATTATGGCTTGCACACAAAAACACTAACACATACAATCACAACCGACTGCTGGCACCTCGGAAATTCCATGAATTCTACTAGAAAAAGTACACTATTTGTGGAGTTTAACAAAAAGCAGCTAATGGAAAATCACTTTGCACAATAACAACAACAACACAGTTGTTGAAGCAGTGTATGAATGAGAGAATGCGAGTAGAGCTTGAATGCCGGCGGGAAACTGAGACAATTGACATAAAAAAAAAATTGTATTTGCGAAAAAGGGCCAGGGGAAAGACGCTACTGAAACAAATGGAAAAGCGAAAAATCTGCTGTAAGTTGCCACAAATGCGTCGCGTAACATCGACAGCTTCAAAGCGAAAGTGTTGCTAGCTGCTAACAGCTGAGGCATTGCAAATGCCTCAAGTGCCGGCTGAGCGCTGCTGAGAAGGATTTTGCTACTTCAGCGATTTGGATGCCAAGAGTTCGGATACCACAGCCGCCTGCGATACGCAGCACTCAGCAAAAACTACGCGTCACAGCAAGAGCAAGAGCAAGAACAATTTGCTACGCCAAGAGCATTATCAGCACAAGCCGATTTGTAAACAGCGCTGCACCGTCCGTCCCCAACCGTCGGTATGTATAGTATGATGTTTTCGATGGTAATTTCAAAGAGACGCAGCTAAGTCTTCACCTCTGAATGGGAAACGTGAGGAGAACCTCTGAAGACAAATCGATGGCGTACAAGCAGAAAGCAAACATTTTGGAGATAATACGAAATTGTTTGGCGACGAGACTTGAAAATCCCACAATGCAAATTGCCAGCAACGCATCGAGGCAGTGGCAAAGTTGTCAATGCTATCCAATGGCAACAAAGGGCGGCCACTGTGTCCGGATTAAAGAAAGTAAACTGTTTGTAGCAAGACGTCTGGAAGTTAGCTAACAATTTAACGGCAAGATGTGTCGGTGAATGATAAATCACTGTTATTTTTTATCAAACACGTTCTTACAATTTTCCCTTAGGCGCGAATACACAGGTGAAAATGGTATTATGGCATATTGAAGATATGAAGCTCTCTAACAAATTGGAGATGAAAAAATGTTTTCCTATCGACACTATTACTATGTTGATCTAATTCTGCTCGTTCACTTTTTGCTTTCATACCGCGAATTGCTTGCTTAATTAATTCAATCGCTTCGAATACATAATCGTTTAAAGACAACTTACAAAGTACTCATTCATCCATTTAATGAATAAGAACTACTGGAAATCATGAGTTTCCAGTGTGGCTATTGATAATACAAGATTGTGAAGTCTTAATTTTATATGTAGAGTTAGAAAATGGCTGTTTTGTTCTTTTCATTGGGGGGGGGGGATTGCTTTTATGTGGTGGGTCCCAAACCCTACGCACAACCGCGAAGCGGGTTTCGCCTTCTCACTTTAGCTCGCCTCCAAATGTCTGTTGGCTACCCAGAGGATACTTGGTCTAAGACCGGAAGTCGTGAGCTGCTTGAGCCACATGTAAAAGAATCGTTCCTGGCCACTCCCAAGTGAATGACAGTCAGAAACTTTCCTCACTTACGTGTACTTCTACATATGACTCCATCCGCCAAACTGCCAGAAGGAGGGATACGTGGCGCGCTGTTTTGGACTCGGCTATAACCGCGTAAGCGGTGTCCACGTCAGTCAAGAAGAAGAAGAAGAGTTAGAAAATGTCTGTTAGCAATTATCACTTTCTAAGTGCTTAGTTTCATCATACATATGCGATATATAGTATCTTTCACATGATGCTAATTTAATGCAGTTTGCGCCGGAATGTAGGCAGCTGCTTTTTTTCGATCTTTGATTAAATAAGTCGCGCACCGATTTGCTTATCCCTAAGTTCCATAAGTTTTTATGCAAATTGAAATTCAAAAAATAATTTAAAACTAGTGAACTAATTGGAAAAAATGAAGATTATCTCGCTTATGTTGACTTGTGCCTTTTTGAAATGCTTGTATTATTTGAATTTTATTTTCAAAATTTAGTTATTTATCGTTTTTAAATTAATTCATTAGAAATATGTAATACAAAGTTCACATTAAAAGTATTCTCTCGATAAATCCAAGTGTCTTGGGAAGTTACGAAGCTCAATTAAGTGAAAATCATTACTATGTGATGCGATATTTTATTCACGTTTAATTATGCGCTCGTATTGCAAACACGCACCCTCGCCTGAACATTACAAGTGAAACTTTCCATTAAACCATCCATCGGCTATATTACAGCCACCTTCCATGAAGCAAATAAAATATTGTATTTTTAAATAATTCTGCTGCCCATCAGCTTTGCACACTTTGGAAGCAATTTATTGTGCGTGGTACCTCCTTCCCCGTGGATTCGTTGCCTCAGCCTACTTTGCCAATTACAAACAACCCTCGGTGGTTGACCCCGGAACAGCATCCGCACACAGTCACTTGAACCAATGCCGAAATATTTGTATGGCTCAAATGTCAGGAAAACTCTATTTTTATAACGCACCCTTTTTCCACAAAATTTTCCGCAAATTTTTCCTTTCGCAGGTTTCAAATGCTTCCACCGCCTCCTTTCCACACGATGATTTTATGTTTCTATTTTATTATATTTTACCTTGAATTGTGCTCAAGGGAGTTTACGTGCATATCTGATATCCTCGATTGTACTCTTCCCCCATTGGGCTGTTGTGAAAAACCACCTTTTAGTCGTAGCATACTTTTCGGCGCAAACTAAACAAAATATAAGACTGTTTGGGTGCTTGTTATTTGCTTTCAAACACGCGCTCATACACATGGCCTCAGGGAATTTGCTACGCCGGCACACAAACACACGCACATCATCAACAATACAATATGCCCAACAATAGCAGACAAAACATTCAGCCACACTCAAGTGAAATAATATAATAGTAAAAACAAAGATTAGTTTGTTGTTTGTGTAGTGCCCTTGGTCGGCTGCAAATGCCGGTACGCATTTTGCAAATATTTAATGCACGCCCAGACAAACAGACGCCGCCGCCGCCGCTGCGTTGCGAATGTGTGCGTAAAATGAAAAGGGAAAATCGTGTAGTGGAAAACGGAAAGTGGTTAGAAAGTGTGAGGCGGTGCGAAAATCAGACAAATGGCAGACTTTCATTACATGCGGCTTTAAGCTCATCGGAGTGGTGTGCCGTGGTGGCCTGGCATTTCGCAGACACTGCGCCAGACATTGCGATTATTTTCGTTTTATTATAAGAGGAAGAGACACACTTACATACAGTAAGGTACATGCATCGCTATATATTTTTGTTATTTAAGGTATACAGTTCAACATTTCGTGCGTGTGTTCACAGTGAGTCTGCAAAAAAATATTTTTCGTACAACACAAGGTGAAGTTGAGAGTTTTTTTACATTCGTTAAAGTGTAAATAATATATCAAATAAATATAAACAATCTACTTCTACGACAACGTTAAAAAGATAGCATGTAAAACCAACAACAAGCTTATCCTGTTGAATTTAGTAAATAAATTGTATGCGCATTATCTTTATTTAATTGTATTAACTGTTTGTAGGATATGTCACTCTCCAGGTTTAGGGATATTAAAGTTAAGTATTAAGGAGGTTTGTTTTCATTGGGGAGATTTTTTTATGTGGTGGGTCCCAAGCCCTACGCACAACCGCACAAGCGGGCTTCGCCTTCTCACTTTAGCTCGCCTCCAAACGGATGTCTGTTAGCTACCCAGGGGATACTTGGTCTAAAACCGGAAGTCGTGAGCTGCTTGAGTCATATGCAAAAGAATCGTTCCTGGCCACTCCCAAGTGAATGGCAATCAGAAACTTTCCTCACTTGCGTGAACTTCTACATATGACCCCATCCCCCATTCATGTTGTACGGATGGAAGAAAACACTCCAGCTCTGAAAGTATTCGATGCAGTACCCGCTGGAGGAAGCCGCGGAAGAGGACGACCTCCACTCCGGTGGAAAGACCAAGTGCAAAGTGACCTGGCTTGGTGTTTCCAGTTGGCGCCAAAAAGCAAAAAGGAGGAATGAGTGGCGCGCTCTGGTGGATTCGGCTATAATCGCTTAAAGCGGTTCCTACGCCAAATATATATATATATATATATTAAGGAGGTTATCCCATGTACTGGACTTCAAAAAATCGATTATTATTTTTTTCATAAATTGCTTTATTAACATGCCTATGATTTTTCAAAATTCAAAATTTCAAAATTCGAAACCATTTTCGAGATACAGCAGTTAGAAAAAGGAGCTGTTCGAAGCGCTGTCTTGGCTGCTGGAAATATTAAACGCGTTTTACTCAAAACCGTGTTTTTCAAAATTTCCTCCATCGTATCTCAAAGACGGGTTGACCGAATTTTTAGCGTACACTCAGCGCATGTAACAATGGACTATTATGAAACAAAAATTCCTTCAAAAATTTTAAAACAAAAAAAGACGCAAAATTCACAATTTTTTTTCAAATGTATACCAAAAGTCAAAAATTGGTATATTCTTTTGGTAATAGTTGATTCCATTCATTTAAGCGTACAGTCAAAATGCCGCTATTTTTATACTCTCGCAACAAAGTTGCTACGAGAGTATTATAGTTTTGTCCACATAACGGTTGGTTGTAAGTCCTAAAACTAAACGAGTTAGATATAGGGTTATATATATCAAAATGATCAGGGTGACGAGAAAAGTTCAAATCCTGATGTCTGTCTGTCCGTCCGTCTGTGCGTCCGTCCGTGCAAGCTGTAACTTGAGTAAAAATTGAGATATCTTAATGAAACTTGGAAGACGTATTTCTTGGCACCATAAAAAGGTTAAGTTCGAAAATGGGCGTAATCGGACCACTGCTACGCCCACAAAATGGCGAAAACCGAAAACACATAAAGTGCCATAACTAAGCCATAAATAAAGCTATGGAAATAAAATTTGGTAATTTTTTGGGGAAGTGGGCGTGGTCCCGCCCCCAAATCGGTTATTTGTATATATCTTGCAAACCAATTAAGCTATATAAATCAAACTTTCTGCAGTCGGTTCTCCTACGTACCCCACCATACACCATGAAAATGGTTGAAATCGGATAATAACCACGCCCACCTCCCATACAAAAATTAGGTTGAAAATTACTAAAAGTGGGTTATCTCACTAACGAAAAACGTCAGAAACACTAAATTTCACATAAGAAATGATAGATGGAAGCTGCACTCAGATTTTTTACAAAATGGAAAATGAGCGTGGTGTCGCCCACTTCTGGGTCAAAAACCATATCTCAGGAACTACTCGAACTATTTCAATGAAACTTGGTTTGTAATAGTTATAGTTGTCCTTACATCCAAATGATATGTTGTGAAAATTGGCCAAATCGCTTCACAACCGCGCCAACTTCCTATATTCCAGAACTTTGAAGACGATCTGAATCGTTTGCTTTACAATATATAAAGTAAGCACTAGTGAAGATATCGATATCACAAATACTACCTTTATAGTGTGGCAGCCCCATTCTAAAAATCGCCAAAATCGGACCAAAGGTTTTCAAGGCCCCATATATCGAACACGAGGGCCTCGGTACTTCTAACCTAATATTATGGTTTCCAACTTTCAATGGACTTTATGCACTATATATGACGAATATGTGGGTCAAATTGTGCATTATTAATATAAATAAAGTTGAATAAATAAATTGCGAGAGTATAAAATGTTCGGTTACACCCGAACTTAGCCCTTCCTTACTTGTTTTGTTTATTATTTGTGATTTTTACTTTATTTACGTTTCTTACCACAAAATTAACACGTTTTGGAATTTAATTATTTACACTTACACGCGCACACAAATTAATGTGTATTTTGAAAACGTTTATTTAAAAAATCACGTTGCACAAATAACCATTTTCACCGTTTTTCCTTATTGCATTTTTTTAACTTAATTTATATTTGCAATGCAACGCTTATTTCGTTAATGACTTTGTATGGCAAATAATGCCTGCAATTAAATAATTTCATTATTTATCGAAGAGCGCAAGCATAGTAGATATATGCACATACATATATACTAAATATTAATGAGTGTGCCAGAGTATTTGTGTGTTTGTGTGGGATATGCTGGACGATTCCAGCAGTCATTGGCCGGCGGACCGCATCGATGCTGTTGTCATTGCAGTTAATTGCATTTATTATTATCTGTGGCTGTCGTTATTTCGCCGTTATTTATTTATTTGTATTTTTATTCAATTTTTTTTCGAGAATGTGTGGACCTTTGAGTGTAGGTGTATATTCGCGTGCTTGCATTGCCGTTGTAAACGTTTAAATAACATTGTGTAAATTAATGCTGCGGCTTGGCAACAGCTGCCGCACGTTCATTCCTACGTCCGCATCGACATTGTTGCACAAAAAGGTGGTAATTGGCAATATTTTCGTTCCTTATTGCTTGATTTGTGGTTATTGCAACAGTTGCATAAAATTTTAACAACAAATGCCTTTATATTGTGTATTCCTTTGTATATATGTAACGGTTATTGTGTAACATTTGTATGCAATAGCATTGTCATTTAATTGCATTGCAATTAAAGGAGCAAAATGAAATAATAAAATAACAATTGGTGGCACTACATATAAAAAAGGAGTAAGAGAAGCCTGCGTTAATTTTCCAATTTTTAAATGCAAATTTAGCAATAATTAGTTGTTAATTGATGCCAATTTGAAATGCCGAAACAACTTCATTTCATCCTAAATGTAGGCAAATTTTTATTGCTATGTATTTTAAGTTGTCTCCACTATAACGTTCCATTAAAAAATCTGCTCAGACTTAATATCATTTGAGTTTTTGTACCAATTATGAATTTGTATTAATTCTGATATTATATAAATTTGTATACATTAATTAACTGGTTACATAGAAGTCGAGTATCGAACTAATTACTAATTGCCTAAATTTTGGCGAACTCAATAAAAACATGTAACAATGAATGTAAAACAGTGCATGAGAACTGTAATATTTTATGCCTTAATTGCAACATGTTAAATGAGTACCATTCTACTATCAAAGCTCCACACCAAATATGATTATATACATATATTCCTACTGTCATTGTAGTACATAGTACATTGAAGAGACCGTGTACACATTTTGCTGCTGTTGTTCTCAATCATTGCATACCTTTTGTGAGGAATTCCTTAAGCTCTTGCACAGTTTGCTTCGTATTTCATCTAGCCGTCTATCTCTATCTACCAGTTGCCATTAATCCCATTTAATTAGCTTTAGTCAGTTTAATTGCCATGCACTTTGTTGGAGCTGAGTGCGGTCTTTTCTCCCTTTTTTCGCAAACTGGCCAATTTCACAGCAGACATTAGGATGAATCGCAGTAAAGGATAAGGATGTGATTACGCTAACGCGCTGATTGCACACTACACTCGCTGACCAGGATTTTTTATATAGAAGTGGTATTACTCTCGTAACTAAACTGTACTAGTTTTTTGTTTTTGTTTCTGACTTTGTTCAACGAGTGTCCACAAAAGAACTGAGAATGCTGTATGCTTTGGTTGCCCCATTTTTTTTTTACCTTGAACACATTCGTCGTTTTAATTAATCAACTCGTCTCCTAATCGCGATCACTGCGGTCGTACGTTTCCTATGATTCATTTAGCGCCTGCAAGTATTATACGGGTTCGCACTCTTCCATTTATGTGCATTCGCTTGTCCGTGCCTTTGACAGTCCACCTTAACGGTTCTAACGACAAACGAATGACTGAGATTGCTATTTGATTAAAAGCACTTAACAGTCAAAGAAGAGTGCGAAAACTGTAGCGAAAGGATAAAATGTGCAGTGAGAAACAGCTGTATATATACTTGAGAAGCGTGTATATATATATGTGTGGTCTGGGTCCGAAGTGTAGCTAAATACAAGCCAGATGCAACACAAAGCAATTAAGCTGATCAATTGCGTAGCGAACAAAAAGCTCACCATTCAAAAGCTTCCGTTGGCGTGGTTGATTAATCTTTGATGAAGTTTTTACAAGCTTCATCTTTGAACTTTTTACTCGAATGCAATTGAAAAGTCTCTACCTTTGAAGTAGTGCAACGGCTTTTCCGCTTGGCAACAGCAAAAAGGTAAAGAGAAGGTAACCAAGCTCAAAAGGGAATTAGTGTTTAATTCATCAGTGAAGCTTTAATTTACGAAGCTATTCGACAACTATTCGCCAAAGAAAAGCGGCAACCAGGGATTGTTGTGATCATTAGCAACCTTGTTCTTCATAATAAATGTTTTTTTTTTGGTTTGAACCAAAGTGGACTAACTGATACTCGATTCGCATTTAGAATTTGAAAAATACTTTATTGTTGAATAAGTATTAGATATAAAGATTGCTTTCGAAGGATGTCAATTAAATGTTCAGCTTAATTATATAGCTGAAACAAGTGAATTAAGTAAATTTCGCGATTAAATCTTTAAACAAACCGTTTTGTGCTTAAGACACCGTGTGTCTGCAGTTGTGACCCCGTCTTGTGGAGTTATTGCCTAAGTACACATGTACTCGAAGTGTAAAGCACTTTTCTCATGTTTATGCAAGTTGCTAAGCAAGTGACGTGTCGGAGCTAAGGCTTTGAATTACATGCTTGTAGATGAATGCGAAAGCTTGTGTGTGTGTGTGTAAAGACAAGTACGCATATAAGCTTGTAGTAAGTGATGCTCGCTTTGTTGAAGGTGTCAGTTTGGCTTATTGGAGGGTGATGTGCACAAACTAAGCCCTACTAGTGGGAGTCCTAAGCAGTCAGGAACCCTGGCCGAGTAATACTAGCTAGGCAATCTCGGCGCTTAGTTGCAGTTTTAGTGCCAAGCAATGCTGGAAGGTGCATTGCAGTGTCTTACATGTGCACTTATATGATAATGTGTGTGTGTGTGTGTGTGTGAGGGCGCAAGGTGTGGCAAACAAAAGGAGTAGGTTCATTCATTCGCTCTGCTTGGCCATTCAATTTGTATTTACCTGGCAGCTTGGTTGGCTGTATTGTTGCTTAGCCGAGCTTCCTTTGGTGTGATTGGAGTCCCGCCGTGCTGTTTGCCTGCCAAATTTGCATAAACCTGTCCTCCATTGCCGCACGGGTACAGATATGTCATTGTTAAAGTTCGGCTGAGGCGCCGCAGGAGTGGTGGTGAGTTGTTGAATAGCCGCGTTACATAAGCAAGTCAGGTGACATTTACAAGTTCGTGCTGTTTACTACAGGCACACATAAACACACAAGAGCTTGCACTTACATACACACACACACATACTCATGCATTACCGCTTTATATAAGGCGGTTGCAAGTTGAAGAGCGTGTTCGGCTGTTCGGATGTTTTCAGCCGACTAGCGGTTGGCAGCTGTAGGAGCAGCAGCAACAACGTGCACTCCGAACAATCTGTGACAGACACTGCAAAGTTTTCGTTGGCGGTTAAAGTGAGTGTCGAGTGGTTGCCTCTCGAATTAACACAAAGCGGCAAGCATTGATGGCAGGTAAAGTGGCAGAGACCGCACAGAGATTTGTGCTTAAATCTGATGGTTGTAAATTGTAAATGTATGTGTGTGCATGTGTGGTTCAAGTAAAAGCTTTTTTACATATGCCTGTGCATGCATTTTCTGATGTATGCTCCAGTCTTTATATGGGTATGTATGTGTGCTATATGCAGTGCTGCCAGATAGTTTGAAGTGCATTCACTTGTACTAGCAATCTTGGCATATTTGAATAATGCATGTAATGCATGTCGCTTTAGACACCTATTTTCGTTTCTCACTAAAAATGGGGGACCTATAACCAGTGGCATACAACACACTATTGCCATGAGACTACATATATCAAGGAAGGAAATGCTATAAATTTTTAATATTATAAAATATTAAATTATTTAAAAAATATATGCACATACTTGTACAAATGAAAAAAATATATATACATATATGTGTAAATCAAATATCTTCCTCAGTAAAATTTGTGTTATCCTACCCACTGCTATCATGCTAACATATTGGCAAGCGCATACAAATGCCTCTGAGATTGCACTTTCCGTAGCCTTATGTGTCGGTTACAGTCAATTGCAGTTGCCACAGAAGCATGCAACAGATAACTGCATTGCAAATGTTGCGCACGGACATACATATATAAATGCATATATACTGTATATAAACACACAAGCAAAACGCCAAATTTGCAGTGTTCTATATCCGTTTCCGTTATTCGCCGAAAATTCATTTGTAATTGGAATTTCATTCGCATGCGAAGTGACTTTCGCAACTGAACTTTTCACAAAACACAATGCTTCCAATAAGTGAGCTTGTCATCAACAAAAGGATGCACCTGCAAACGGAAATGGCAATGGCAACGGAAAAGGAAACGGGAAAATAGCTGATCTATCTGTGTGTGTGACGTGTTTTAAGCAGCAAGGATATTGGTATTGCAAACTGCATAAGGCATACTGAAGACAACAACTGCTTGTTGAAAAGCCAACCGGTGCTAGGAGTATACA